>NC_090930.1:1238433841-1238722752 GCF_040938575.1 Ambystoma mexicanum
CTCCCACCCACCCCCACCCCCCAGCCACCATGGCCATCTCCCACCAGGCCCCCACTCATGTCTCCCACCACCCCCACCCCCCCAGCAGTGCAGGGGCAGCCTCCACCAGGCCCCCACCCATGTCTCCCACCACCCCCACCCCCCAGCAGTGCAGGGGCACCCTCCACCAGGCCTCCACTCATGTCTCCCACCACCCCCACCCCCCAGCAGTGCAGGGGCAGCCTCCACCAGGCCCCCACCCATGTCTCCCACCACCCCCACCCCCGAGCAGTGCAGGGGCAGCCTCCACCAGGCCCCCACTCATGTCTCCCACCACCCCCACCCCCCAGCAGTGCAGGGGCAGCCTCCACCAGGCCCCCACTCATGTCTCCCACCACCCCCACCCCCCAGCAGTGTGGGGCACCCTCCACCAGGCCCCCACTCATGGCCCCTATCACCCCCACCCCCCAGCATCCAGGGGCACCCTCCACCAGGCCCCCACCCATGTCTCCCACCACCCCCACCCCCCAGCAGTGCAGGGGCAGCCTCCACCAGGCCCCCACTCATGTCTCCCACCACCCCCATCCCCCAGCCACCATGGGCACCCTCCACCAGGCCTCCACTCATGTCTCCCACCCACCCCCACCCCCCAGCCACCATGGCCATCCCCCACCAGGCCCCCACTCATGTCTCCCACCACCCCCACCCCCCCAGCAGTGTGGGGCACCCTCCACCAGGCCCCCACTCATGGCCCCTATCACCCCCACCCCCCAGCATCCAGGGGCACCCTCCACCAGGCCCCCACCCATGTCTCCCACCACCCCCACCCCCCAGCCACTATGGGCAGCCTCCACCAGGTCCTCACAATCCCCAATCATGTGCCTTATGGTCAGCCTCCACAGCCAAAAAGCCCTACCAAGTAACCCATTCACCCACATGGAAATGGAAATTACATGTTATACCCCCAATGTTCATAAAGCTAATGAACCCATGTCCGTCACACACAATGGTTGCAATTGAATGGGAAAACACCCAACATGACATGCATGAAACCAATGAGATGATACCACACAGTGAAGTATGAAAACAAAATTGTATTAAAAAAAAGAAAGAATGCAAAAGAAATGAAACAAACTACAATGGGAATGAAAAAAAGATAAGCTGCATGTCCGTTTAAAAAAATAAAAACACCAAATCCTAATCCAAAAAAATGTCGTCCAAAGTCAAATGAAAAATAAAATCAATCCAATGAAGAACTATGTACAAAACATCCAAGGGTCCATGAGCCCAACTGAACAAAGGAAACCTACAAAAAACCCTAACTAAAATGCAACTATATACAAAAAGTGGAGCAGTGTCCGTCGACTCCAAATCATAAGAACAAACAAAGGAAACCTAATACTAAAGAACTATATTCAAAGGCGGCGGGCAAGTCCAGCGGCTCACTCCGTGGTGTTCCGGGCCAGGGCATCATCGAACTCCTGTTCGATGTCCCGGAGGCGGTCCTGTTCCATGGCCCCGAGGGTCCGCAGGGACGACGCCGTGTCCTCCTCCAACCCCCTGCGGATTGCCTCGAGGCACTCGGCCCGCCTCAGGGCCCTCCGCATGGAGTTCTCCGCCCTGACCATTGTGAGCCGCGCCTCTTCCGCCCGCCGCCGCTCCGCACCTATGGCGTGGCCCAACCGCTGCCAAACGGAAGACACTCTCTGTCCTGGGTCCTCCTGCCCTCCGGCCGATGCCTGCCCCTCCGATGTTGAAGGCCCTGAGCCTTCATGGCCCCCACCACGTTGCTGCTGCGGCTCTGCCTCTGCCCGTGCACTGCCTCCTGCTGCCTGCACATCCTCCGCCGGCTGGGGTGCAGTTGTTGATGTGGCCACCCCTGCTGGACGGCCGACTCCCGACTGTGGCAGGGATGCCTCCTCCACCAGCCTGGCCGCACCGTCAGAGGCAGCTCCACAGGGCCCCCAGGTGACTGATGGGTGGGAAGATGGCACAGAGGACGACTGGCGCGTAGGGGGTCCAGTTGAGGAGGGGGTCGGAGCAAGCCCCATCAGACGGAGGAATCCGGCCTGGGTGACCTGTCCCAGCAGGCTGACGTGGTCAACGAGCCATTCGAGATGATGTGCAGTCTCTCCATGAAAAGACTGCAGGTCACCTCGCATGGCCCGTTGACGCAACGCCACACCAGCCAGGACAGGCTCAACCCGGACCTGGATAGCCACGTCCGCAGGCAGAGGAAGGCCAGTTGACGTCAGCTCATCCCCTGCCTGAAAACGGGTCTGGACGTAGGCATCCCTGCTGGTGCAAGATGATGCAGGGACAGGATCGGAGACAGGATTGTACACAGGCACCTCTGCGGCGGCCTGTGCTGCCTCCTGTCCCTGGTCCTGCACTGCACCACTAGCACCAGTGGGATCCCCACCTCCAGACCCCGTCTCTGGTGCTTGCACGGCCTCCTCCTCCACCAAACCCCCCACCAACCTGGATGACTCTATGCCATCTTCCCCTGTTGGGCCCTGTGGGGTCCCAGCTGCCCCTTCTGCTGCCGAGGAGTCCAACTCCAACCTCCGCCTCTTGGACCTCCCCCCGGCAGCTGCGGCCTGGGACGCGGCACCGGACTCCTCACTCTCCGACGAGATGACAACACGGGAGGGGAGCCGGGCCTTGCGTCTCCGGCTGGCGGTGGGATCCCCGCCGCTGTGCTCCACAGCACCTTCTCCGCCCTCTTCATCAGTTGACGCTGCAGACAGGGAGAAACAAAACACAGTCATCAGGGCACTGTACAATGGACACATACACACATGACAGTTGCACATGAGTGGCATTGGCAAACCTCAGACATGTCATCACAATCCCCAACACACATGTCATTACAACTCGCACACATGAGCCATACCACAGCCATATCGCAACTGCCACCACCATCCCTACACATACAACAGCATGAGCAGCCAAAGGTGAGCCAGACATCACATGCAACACAGGAAGTGCACCACACATGTACACACACCACCACACTTGCATGCATGTGTACACCTCTGCCAAGTGTCGGACTGTTCAGACGGGCATCCATGTCACATCTGCCAATCAGGCTTCCACATACCGCTGTCACATGCATCCATGTTGCATCACTGTTGCACCCTTGTCAAATACACACACATGCACATGTACACAGTGCACATACATGCAGCCGAAAACAACATACATGCGTGACATCACGGACATGTCTACTTACATACACATTCATCCAAACATGTCTGCCCACACAACTGCATTTGGCATGCAAGCCTACACACACAAGCACCATCCATGTCTCACACATTCCAGCCCTCGCATGTGTTAGCCCCACGGCCCTGTACACCCCCACCCATACTCGACCCCATACAAACAGATGTGCAACATGCACACTACTGAATAATCACCACACGCACTGCTCACAATCAGGATGCATGTACACTCACCGCTCGACTCCAGACGGGTCTGCCTCTCAAGGACCTGGACGTGGAGCGCTGGGGATATGCGTTCCAGGACCCTCATCTGTTCTTCCGACAAGTGGCCCCGGCGCCCCTTGGCATCCGCTGCCTTCAAGAGGCGCCGGGCCTTGTTCAGGGTCCTGGACCTGAAGTCCTCCCAGCACTTCCTGACATGTTGTAAGTCGCAGACTGCCACCCCCTCCGCGTTGATGGCAGTCACGATGTCAGTCCAGATCCGAGTCCGTCCTTCCTTGTCGGCGTGGGAACTTCTGAAGAGGGCATCATACTGCCCCAGGACTTGCTCCACCAGGACACCAACTTCGGTGGCACTGAAGCTGGTGCCCCTCTGCCTCTCTGGCCGAGGTTGTCAGTGGTCACAGATGGTGTTTGCCCCGACATGACAACCCCAGAGGCAGGAGTGGGTGGGCAACTGGGTCCTGGGGCCGGGCTGTGGAGCGATGGAATCCCAGTCGGGAGTCTTCGGTTCCAGCAGGGGTGGTCACAGCAACAGCACCCCTGGCTGATGTGCAGGCAGCAAATGGCAGTGCACATGGGCAGCATGCAGTCAGGCAGCAGCAGATGGCAGGTGGGAGCGTGCTCGGGGCTCTGGGGGGCAGTAGTTCGGCCTTCTGGGCAGGAGCATGGTCTTCCGTGTGCTTACGTGTGGCCAGCTTGATACGGAGTGATTTTGCACGTGAAAAATCCAACACGTCTGCGTGTAATTCGAGGAAAGGCCCTTAGCGCGTAAACGCGTCGCCAGCGTATGCGCATCTATGAAGTCACGTGCACGTTGAATTGGGCACACGTTTGAAAATGTTGCGTGTGAAAAAAATGAAAGACACGTCCGAGTGTCAAAGCGTGTAATTGGTGGGAATGGGCCTAGCGCGTACACGCGGCAGTGACAAAGCGTGTCATTGGTGGAAATGGCCCTACACGCAGAAGTGACAAAGCGTGTAATTGGTGGAAATGGCCCTACACGCAGAAGTGACAAAGCGTGTAATTGGTGGAAATGGCCCTAGCGCGTACACGCCGCGTAAGTGACGCTGGACGTGTGGGCCTGTATAAAAGGTACGTGTAGAACACCATTCCCTTGTACGTGCTTTTCGTGGAGAGCGAGTGGGTGAATTCTGTACTTCTTGTCGTTTCACACGCGATTTATTTCACAACGTTTCAAGTTCGTATTCCCTGTTACCTCTGACAGCTTTTTCTCTTTTTTCTCTTTTACTGGTTTACCTGGGCCTGTTCCCTCAAACAGTGTTCCCTTCTACTGTTGTCCTGTCTCCTCAGACAGCGTACAAATCTTCTTTTGGCGGGGGTGTTGCCAACCAAACGCGCTCCTTTTTCACGCTCTTTTACCTGGCAGACGGTGAGTCACGCACGTATCTAACATCTGTGCTTGCCCTGTGTGTAGCCTACCCCTTCAGAGGTCATTCTAGGCTGTGTGTGACACGCATACGTTCATTCTTGTGTTACTGGGTGCCACAGCGTAGTGCAGGTTTTTATTTCTGCACACGTGGTCTAGGAGGGGTTGCGTGCACGTCATCTCACTTTTTTGGGGCTTCTGTGCGTAGCGTGACCCGTCATCTTTCCCCAGGGGTTACATTCAGCCTTGCAAGAGCACTAGGGTACAATTACCATCTGGTACCCAACCCCTTTGACCCCCAATTGCCCAGGACAATAGTTTACAGCCACTCCCATACGCACATTAACATCAGTGCCATGGCTGGGAGGCGAGGATTCCGTAAGGGTGGCAAAGGTGGAAGAGCCACAAGTAGTGGCCGTGGTGGATCTGGTAGGGGACGTGGTCGTTACTTGCAGGGTGAGCCTGTCCCCCATGTGTGGAGAACCAGTCAAGGGCACCCATAATCCCCCCCCTCCCGTTGAGGCTGATGTGGCTGACACCATCCATGTTCAGCCCTTGTTGGACCAGCCCATTGTGGCACCAGACCTGGCTGACTCCATGGCTGACTTCCAGGTCAGCAGGCCTATGACACGTGCGCTGGTGCACGTTGATGTCATCATGCCACGTGCATCTGGGGCAGCAAGGTCATCTGCTGCCCCAAGTAGGCAGGGCGGTGAGGCTGCAGGGGCAGCTGCGGCTCCATCCACTCCAGCTCTCACACACCAAGCCAGGACAGTGTCGGTCCTAGTCCATCCTGCTGACATTCCCCCTGACACCATTACACTTGAGCCAATGCCTGCACCAACTCCCATGCTGAGTGTGCACTCCCACACTCCTGATACAGAGTCCACCAGGGCTCCTGCCCCTAGTGTCCAGAGCGGCGCAGGACACTCAGGATCACCACCACCTTCCAAGTGGAAGAGGAAGAGTGCTCGTCCGGCACAGGCTGATGCCCCAGACACGGCTACACAGTCCGGCCCATCGAGGAAGCCCAGCTTCACGGATGACGAACTGAATGCACTTGTCGAGTATGTGTCCGCACATGATAACGAGATGGTCATTGTTGCAGGATCCAAGACCACACCTGCATAACGCCAGGCACACTGGCAGACCGTTGCAGACATCGTAAGTGCCCTTGGAATCGTGAGGCGCACAGCCAATGATTGCTATAAGCGCTGGAATGACCTAAAGCGCAGGGCAAAGAGTAAGCTGGCCTCAAGTCATGCCGCAACTCTAGTGACTGGAGGTGGGTCTCCAGTAGTAGACATGGAACTCACTCCACATGAGTCAGTCGCTGGGACCTACGTCACGGAGGAACAGATCCAAGGCGTGGGAGATCTGCCTGATTACGAGGCATTGTCCGGTGAGTGCACATGCATGTGTGTGTCATCCATGTGCATGGTGTGTGTGAGGGCTTCTGTTTGTGTGCCAGGTGAGAGTGTGTGCGCCTGAGTCGTATGGGTCAGCCATGTGCTTCATGCAATACATCCTGCGCAGCTGCATTTGGCCATAGCAGTATCCCTTCTGCCAACAGTAGACATCTAGCCCAACTGCACGCCAGTTGCCCTTGAAGTGTCACCTTGCCACAACATTGTTGCTTATTTTTCACTGTTCATTCAGTCAGATTGTTTGCATTCCACCACTTTTACTAGGCATTTCGCAGTCCTCTAGTCACATGTCTGACATGGCTATGGTAAAGTGGAGTGACTTTGTTACCTGGATATCATTTGTTCACACATGTCCCTGTGCAATTGGACCATTTTGGACTGGCAGCTCCAGGTGAAAAATCTGACCTGTTTGAATTAGAAAAGCTATTACATGCGGGAACTGGACTGAATGAATAGGTGCTGCCCTCCTCTCCATCTTCACTCAACAGCAATGGTACATGCCATCTGTGTGATGGCATGTGTGTTTCACCTGGCAATCACAGGCCAATGTGTGATGCCACTGCCAGGCAGCATGCAGAAAATGTGTTGCTCTTCCATCTTGGTGTCATCAGTGTGTGCCATTTGCCTGCCCTTCATATGCAGTGAGGGTGCATGCATGGGAGGGTTTTAGTCATGTGGGACATGTGTCAATCAAGTACTGGTTCTCTTGCTTCTCAGCCCTCATTGTGTGCCATGGTGCTAATGCCTGTTTCCAGTTCTTTGTTTTTATGTCTTTGCAGGGGAAGACGCACCTGATACTGCTGGGGTTGTGGAGATGGTGCAGACCCAGGAGGGGTCCGAGGGCCGACCAACCACCAGTGAAGGACGTGGTGTGGTGGTGGGTGAGAACCCACAAGTGCTGCACGTCATGCTCTCAAGGGGTGTCTCTGGCTGCACCTCCCCCGAGCTGTACTCAGGTGTTGATTCGGATAATGAGACCTACGTGCCGTCGCAGGTGAGTGTTCCAGGGAGGGATTCTGTTCTGTCCCACCCACCTGCACCAGGGTCAGAACCCTCAATGGGGATGTCAGTGTTGGCAGCTACGCCTTTGGTGGTTACGGATGCAGGGTCACACTCCGCGACATCTGATCCTGTTCCTGGGCCAGCAGATCAGAGGGGGAATGCAGTCCTGCAGCCTCAGGCAGTGCCGGCACAGCAAGGCGCAGTTCGCCTTGCCCCAGACAGGTGTGGTGCCCGCCGACGTGGTGGCCGTACGCCACCTGGCAATACCGCATGGGAGCAATCCATTTACGGTATGGCAACCCAACAGGCAGCATCATCCGAGATGATGGCTCAGGCCATGGATAGGGTGGCCACTTCCATTGTCCCCCCTGAAAGGCTGATGGAGCGACTACATCAGGCAACCGACTCCATCTGCCAGTCACACAGGGAGGACATGTTGGCGTCCAACAGGGACAGACGGGCGGCACTGGCGACTCTGCAGGAGGCCATCTCCATAGAGTCCCAGGGCCACAGGGAAGCCCTGAGGCAGGAGCTCCTTCACTGCAGGACGACTCTTGTTGAGCTTGAGGCTTCAACACACCAAAGGACAGAACAGCAGCTGGAGCGTCTCACCCGTACGCTCTCAGCTGAGATGCAGGCAACGAGGGCGGAGGTCCGGGCATCCCGTGAGTTGTTGCATGGGGACCTCCGCACACTCATCCTCCAGAACGAGACCTACCACACCCGCATGCTTGCAGCCATGGAGGAGCAGAATAGGGCCTTGCGTGGGCTGCCTCCCATAGTGCAACCACCTCCGGATGCAGCTGCACAGGGTGATAATAGCGACAGCAGTGATACTCCCACAATAGGGTAGCCATGTGGGCCATGAGCCCATGGAGGTGTTTTTTTCCCCAGGATCCACACAGGTGGGTTTTGGTGTGCACCCTGTCCTCGGACCTCCTGGGTGGCCTCCCCAACCCCCCCCGGGCCCCTCAATGGCCATTTTTGATTTTTTTTTATTTTTATTTTTATTTTTATTTTGATTTTTAATTATTTTTTTCCCAATTTTTTTGGGACAATTTGTTGCCTTCCGTGGTTCCTGTGGGCATACGCTGCATTGTGGCTGGGCACATGCAGGCTTGTCATGTATTTGGTTCAGATGCTTGGGTTTGAGTCACACACACCCCTCCTGCTTCCCGTGATGGGCTTGCAAAGGGTGTGCCCAAGTGACATTGACGTACATGGTGACATTGGACTCCCACTACATGTGTGGGTAGTCTAGTCAATACTGTGTATACATTCCTAGTGCATATTGCTGTTGTGTTGTACACTGCATGTTGCATTGATGTGTAACTCATCATCTGTGTCTACCTCCCAATTTGCAGGTCCCTTCCTCATGTCTACACAAGGCCCTCTAGTTTGGAGATGGGACCCATGTTGGCAGCAGTGCACCTACAACTCTATATGGCGCCAACACTGCACAGTTGGTAGTGGTGGGAGTGCAGGCATTTCCAGGTGGTGAGACTACTAATTTATAACGTTTGTGATGTCATGTTAATGGTAGTACCTGCTCAAGTTTGTTGTTGGTCCTGCATTACTGTGAGCATTTCAGGTGTTGTAAGTTTCAATTAGGGACACTGTACATTGTGACACTAGTGTCATGTTGTGGGGATTACTTTGTTTACCTGCAAATAGCATGACATGGCACGGTGTGTCGTGTGGCGGTGCTGGGGATGGGTTGGCTGACATGGCACTGTCCTCTTGTTGCATTTTGCAAGTGGGTATTCATTTTAGCTGCTTGAATGTGTTTCTTCACAAAACTGCATTGGTGGTGTCTGTGTGGGTAGGGATGCACACATTGTAACACTTCCAGGTGAACAATCTCAGGCTGATATGGTTTTCACGGTTGATTCTCCAGACATTCAGGATCAGTGTCAGGTTGAGTCATCATTGATTGTGAGATGGAATGTGCCAGGGCAGTGTGCACTCCACAGGGGTGTGATTATTATGTGAAGTAATTAGCCACTAGCTGTGTACGGGCTGCCTCCCCCCGTGCCCTTTCCCCTCCCATGCGCAGCGGCTGTGCATGTGGTTGGGGATGTGGGGCCACCACCATGTCCACGGCCAGGCCCCGGCGTGTTGCAACGTTGTGCAGGACACATGCTGCCACTATGATCCTGCACACTACTGGGGGAGCGTACAACAGCTGCCAGCCAGAACGGTCAAGGGAGCGAAAGCGTGACTTTAGCACTCCGAATGTGCGCTCCACTATGCCCCGGGTTGTAATGTGGGCTGTGTTATATCTTACCTGGGGTGGCGTGGTGGGGTTCCGAATTGGCGTCATCATGTGGGGGCTGAGAGGGTAGGCACTGTCCCCTGTGGAGGTGGTGATTGGTATCATTGGTGGGGTTGTGACCTTGCTCAGTATCTGACATGCATGCATGTGCAGTGGCATTCATACTCACCAAGCAGCCATGTATCGCCATGCCGCCCAGCTTCTAGGTCCCGGCTTAGGGTGGACATTCGGTAAATGAAGCTGTCGTGGGTGGACCCGGGATAGTTGGCATATACTGAGGTGATGATTCCCTTGGCATTACATACTACCTGCACGTTGATGGAATGCCAGTGCTTGCGGTTCCTATAGATGTGCTCTGATGCCCTGGGGGGACGTAGAGCCACATGGGTGCAGTCGATGGCACCTAGCACTTTGGGGAATCGTGCCACACCGTAAAAATCCAGGGCGGCAGCATGCCTTTCTGCAGGTGTTCTGGGCAGGTATATGTGCCTGCGGACTGATGGGCGTGCAGTGATGATGTTCAAGACCTGGTGTAGGCAGCGTGACTGGGTGGCCTGTGATACCCCACCCACTATGGCACTTGTCCGCTGAAATGATCCAGTGGCTAAGAAGTGCAGTACATTGAGGACCTTCTCCAGGGGGCTGAGTGCTTGGGAGCACAGGGTGGGTGATGTGAGGTCATCCTCCCACTCACTCACCAGGTCCAGTATTATGTGTGGTTGAAACCTGTACCTCCCATACACCTGGTCATCAGGCATCCCCGAAAAGGCTGGTTCTGGGTGTGAATATTCTGGCCCTGACTATCCTCCTCCTCCTCCTTTGGTAGCCCACGCCCACTGCTGCTAGAAACGGTATGTTCATCCTGGGTCTGAGCTTGTTATTTTGTTAGCGCTCAAATTTATGCGTTGCGCGTGTTGTAGGCGAGCGTGTGACCCGCGCACCCCTGAAATCCAGTACCCAGTCCAATAGCGTGTGGAAATTCCTGCGCACCCCGGGATACAGGTGCGCTGACGTACTTGCGTGTGTAAGTGCCCGCGCACCCCTGATATACACGTACATAGGCCAATCGCGTGTACGCACACTTTTGTTCAATTACACGCGATGACACTCTGACGTGCTGTCCAATTACAAGCGATGACACTCTGACGTGCAGTCTTTCCACGTGTGCTCTGTCATCACGTGCTGTGTGGGAAACACCCGTGCGGGTCACGTCACAGACGCGCTTACGCGCTGAGGGCCTTTGGTCCAATAGAATCGCGTATGCGTGCTGACGCGCTTACGCGCTAAGGGCCTTTCCTCGAATTTCACGCTGACGTGCAGGATTTTCACGTGCCAAATCACTCCGTATCAAGCTGGCCACGCGAAAACACACGGAAGACCACGCTCCTGCCCAGAAGGCCGAATTACTGCCCCCCAGTGCCCCGAGCAGCCTCCCACGTGCCATCTGCTGCTGCCTGCCTGCCTGCCTGCCTGCTGCCACCGTGATCTGCCATTTGGTGCCTGCACATCAGCCATCTGCAGGGGTCCAGTTGCTGTGTCACCGCTGCTGGAACTGAAGACTCCCGACTGGGATTACATCGCTCCACAGCCCAGCCCCAGGACCCAGTTGCCCACCCACACCTGCCTCTGGGGTTGCTATGTCGGGCACTTCCACATCTGGCACCAGTGGCAACCCCAGGCCAGAGGGGCAGAGGGGCACCAGCTTCACTGCCACCGAAGTTGGTGTCCTGGTGGAGCATGTCCTGGGGCAGTATGATGCCCTCTTTGGATCGTCCCGCGCCAGCAAGGAAGGACGGGAGAGGATCTGGGCCGACTGTGTGGTTGCCATCAACGCGGAGGGGGTGGCAACCCGCGACGTCCAGAAGATCAAGAAGCGCTGGGAGGACTTGAGGTCCAGGACCCTTGTGAAGGCCCGGCGCCTCGTGGAGGGGGGCCGGGGCCGCATGAGTTCCATCCAGATGAGGGTCCTGGAACGCGTACGCCCAGCGCTCCACGCCCAGATCCTTGAGAGGGAGACCCGTCTAGAGTTGAGCGGTAAGTGTCCAAGCATTGCTGTGTGAGACAGGGCATGTTGCGGTGTGCTGGTTCTCTGATACTTGCCTGTATGTGTGACATAGGCCATGTATGCATGTATGTGTGCAGGGACATCATGGTAATGCATGTGCGACCGGTGATGTGTGAACCACATGGTTGTTGCATGTGTTTAAATGCCACATGGGGAGCCCTATGCAGATTTTGGACATGAGAGCATGCCAGTCTCTGTTCCTGGACATGGGTGGGGTGAGGGATGGGTGCTGATGGCAGGTACATATATGGTAGCCATGTCTGTGTGCCTGACCTGCGTGTCTGTGACTTGTGCATGCCATGGATGCATGACACATGTGTGTGACAATGCACAGATTCACTGATGCAGCCTAGTTACCCTTGTATCCGCTGTGTTTGGGGTGTATGGGGCCAGATGGATGTGACTGAGGTGAAGTGTGTGCATGTGATAGGCATGACCCATGATGCATGTGAGTTCCATATCATTGTATGTTTCAAGAGTCCATTGG
The DNA here is from genome assembly GCF_040938575.1 of Ambystoma mexicanum. NCBI lineage: Eukaryota > Metazoa > Chordata > Amphibia > Caudata > Ambystomatidae > Ambystoma > Ambystoma mexicanum. Next base: position 1,238,445,913 of record NC_090930.1, read on the forward strand.
ACATGTATGGAAATGTCCATGGCATGCACCATGCCTGTTACTGTGTGTGTTTTGCCTGGACTGACCCATGTGTTGTGGAGGGACATGATGGAAGTGTACTTTGACAGTGGTACTCATCTGCTATTGCTTCCTGTCTAGGGGACCATTGTACAGTACCCTGATGCTTGTGTTCTTTGTCTCCCTCTACACAGCGGCTAGTGAAGAAGAGGGCGGAGACGGCGCTGTGGAGCAAGGCGGCGGGGATGCCCCCACAGGTGCAGCGGAAGGGGTGGGTGAGCCCCCACAGGGGCCTGCTACGGTGGAAGACGGTGAGGAGCCATCCAGGTTGGTGGTTTCCACAGAGGAGGAGGAGGCCTCCACAGGGGCGCACATGGGGCCTGGTGGGGGCATCCCTGCTGGTGCAAGTGGTGCAGTCCAGGGCCAGGGGCAGGAGGCAGCACAGGTCACCGTGGAGGGACCTGTGCATGTCGCTGTCCCTGACCCTGTGAGTGCACCACCATGCACCAGCAGGGTTGCCCCGTCCCAGGCCCGTCCGCTGGTAGAGGGGATGTCCATGTCACCTGACTCCCCTCCACCTGCGGACGAGGGGACCCGTGTCCGTATGGAGAAGGTCCTGATTGGGGTTGCGATGCCCGCGGGTGCAATTCGTGATGACGTGCGTGCTTCCCGGGAGGAGCACGCACATCATCACGAAGAGCACCGTGCCGACGTGGCCCAATTGGGATGTTCCATGTTCGGGGGTTTCCTGCATGTGTCGGCCAATCTGGCGGCCCTCTCCTCCTCTGTGGAGGCTATACGCCAGTCGTTCTCCTTGCCGTCTTCCTGCCCAGATGCCACCAGGGCCCCCTGTGGACCTGCCCTGACCTATGCAGCCAGCTCGGTGGGGATCCCATCCCTGCCACAGTCGGGAGTCGGAGGTCAAGCAGGGGTGGACACCACAGCAACTGTACCCCAGCAGATGGAGGATGTGCCGGCATCATCAGGCAGGGCACGTGCACGACGGCGTCGGTGGATTCCATCAGCCTGGATGCCGTCGTGCTGGCAGAGGCAGTTGCGTCGGAGGCAGCAGCAGAGTCAACGTGGGAGGCATCATGGCTCGGGGCCATCAACATCGGAGGGGCAGGCATCGGCCGGAGGGCAGGAGAACCCAGGACAGGAAGTGTCTTCCGTGTGGCTGCGGTTGGGCCAGCAGATAGGTGCGGAGCGGCGGCGGGCGGAAGAGGAGCGGCTCACGATGGTCAGGGTGGAGAACTCCATGCGGAGGGCCCTGAGGCGGGCCGAGTGCCTCGAGGCAATCCGCAGGGGGTTGGAGGAGCAGATGGCGTCGTCCCTGCGGACCCTCGGGGCCATGGAACAGGACCGCCTCCGGGACATAGACGAGGAGTTTGATGATGCCCTGGCCCGGAACACTACGGAGTGAGCCGCTGGACTTGCCCGCCGCCTTTGTATATAGTTCTTTAGTTTTAGGTTTCATTTGTTTATTCTTATGATTTGGAGTCGACGGACACAGCTCCACTTTTTGTATATAGTTGCATTTTTGTTAGGGTTTTCTGTAGGTTTCCTTTGTTCAGTTGGGCTCATGGACCCTTGGATATTTTGTACATAGTTCTTCATTGGATTGTTTTATTTTTTAATTTTATTTTTTCTTCTCCATGGAGCAATGGTGTTTGGATTTTTGTTTTTTTCTGTCGGATTAATTTCATTTTTAATGTGACTTTGAAGTACATTTTTTTGGGATTTGGTGTTTTTCATTTTTTGGGACGGACATGCACCTTTTCTTTTTTTCATTGGCATTGTACTTTGTTTCATTTCATTTGCATTCATATTTATTTAATACATTTTTGTTTTCATACTTCACTGTGTGGTATCATCTCATTGGTTTCATGCATGTCATGTTGGGTGTTTTCAAAATCATTTGCAACCATTGTGTGTGACAGACATGGGTTCATTTGCTTTATGTACGTTGGGGGTGTAACATGTAATTTTCATTTCCATGTGGGTGAATGGGTTACTTGGTAGGGCCTTTTGGCTGTGGAGGCTGACCATTACGCACATGGTTGGTGATTGTGAGGACCTGGGTGCAGGGGGACATGGGTGGGGGCCTGGTGGAGGCTGCCCCTGCACTGCTGGGGGGTGGGGGTGGTGGGAGACATGAGTGGGGGCCTGGTGGAGGCTGCCCCTGGTGGCTGGGGGGTGGGGGTGGGTGGGAGACATGAGTGGGGGCTGCCATGGTGGCTGGGGGGTGGGGGTGGTGGGAGACATGAGTGGGGGCCTGGTGGAGGCTGCCCCTGCACTGCTGGGGGGTGGGGGTGATAGGGGCCATGAGTGGGGGCCTGGTGGAGGGTGCCCCACACTGCTGGGGGGGTGGGGGTGGTGGGAGACATGAGTGGGGGCCTGGTGGGGGATGGCCATGGTGGCTGGGGGGTGGGGGTGGGTGGGAGACATGAGTGGAGGCCTGGTGGAGGGTGCCCATGGTGGCTGGGGGATGGGGGTGGTGGGAGACATGAGTGGGGGCCTGGTGGAGGCTGCCCCTGCACAGCTGGGGGGTGGGGGTGGTGGGAGACATGGGTGGGGGCCTGGTGGAGGGTGCCCCTGGATGCTGGGGGGTGGGGATGATAGGGACCATGAGTGGGGGCCTGGTGGAGGGTGCCCCACACTGCTGGGGGGTGGGGGTGGTGGGAGACATGAGTGGGGGCCTGGTGGAGGCTGCCCCTGCACTGCTGGGGGGTGGGGGTGGTGGGAGACATGGGTGGGGGCCTGGTGGAGGCTGCCCCTGCACTGCTGGGGGGTGGGGGTGGTGGGAGACATGGGTGGGGGCCTGGTGGAGGCTGCCCCTGCACTACTGGGGGGTGGGGGTGGTGGGAGACATGGGTGGGGGCCTGGTGGAGGGTGCCCCGCACTGCTGGGGGGTGGGGGTGGTGGGAGACATGAGTGGGGGCCTGGTGGGGGATGGCCATGGTGGCTGGGGGGTGGGGGTGGTGGTAGACATGAGTGGGGGCTTGGTGGAGGCTGCCCCTGCACTGCTGGGGGGTGGGGGTGGTGGGAGACATGGGTGGGGGCCTGGTGGAGGCTGCCCCTGCACTGCTGGGGGGTGGGGGTGGTGGGAGACATGGGTGGGGGCCTGGAGGAGGCTGCCCCTGCACCGCTGGGGGGTGGGGGTGGTGGGAGACATGGGTGGGGGCCTGGTGGAGGGTGCCCCGCACTGCTGGGGGATGGGGTTGGTGGGAGAGATGAGTGGGGGCCTGGTGGGGGATGGCCATGGTGGCTGGGGGGTGGGGGTGGGTGTCAGACATGAGTGGAGGCCTGGTGGAGGGTGCCCATGGTGGCTGGGGGATGGGGGTGGTGGGAGACATGAGTGGGGGCCTGGTGGTGCTGACCCTGCACTGCTGGGGGATGGGGGTGGTGGGAGACATGAGTGGGGGCCTGGTGGTGCTGACCCTGCACTGCTGGGGGGTGGGGGTGGTGGGAGACATGAGTTGGACATGAGTTGGGGCCTGGTGGAGGCTGCCCCTGCACTGCTGGGCGGTGGGGGTGGTGGGAGACATGAGTGGGGGACTGGTGGAGGGTGCCCCTGGATGCTGGGGGGTGGGGGTGCACGGGGACATGAGTGGGGGCCTGGTGGGGGCTGCCCATGGTGGCTGGGGGGTGGGGGTGGGTGGGAGACATGAGTGGGGGCCTGGTGGGGGCTGCCCATGGTGGCTGGGGGGTGGGGGCGATAGGGGACATGAGTGGGGGCCTGGTGGGGGTTGGCCATGGTGGCTGGGGCGTGGGGGTGGTGGTAGACATGAGTGGGGGCCTGGTGGGGGCTGGCCATGGTGGCTGGGGGGTGGGGGTGGTGGGAGACATGAGTGGGGGCCTGGTGGGGGCTGCCCATGGTGGCTGGGGGGTGGGGGTGGGTGGGAGACATGAGTGGGGGCCTGGTGGGGGCTGGCCATGGTGGCTGGGGGGTGGGGGTGGTGGGAGACATGAGTGGGGGCTTGGTGGGGGCTGCCCATGGTGGCTGGGGGGTGGGGGTGGTGGGAGACATGAGTGGGGGCCTGGTGGAGGCTGCACCTGCACTGCTGGGGGGTGGGGGTGAAAGGGGACATGAGTGGGGGCCTGGTGGGGGCTGGCCATGGTGGCTGGGGGGTGGGGGTGGTGGGAGACATGAGTGGGGGCCTGGTGGAGGCTGCCCCTGCACTGCTGGGGGGTGGGGGTCATAGGGGACATGAGTGGGGGCCTGGTGGAGGCTGCCCCTGGTGGCTGGGGGGTGGGGGTGGGTGGGAGACATGAGTGGGGGCCTGGTGGGGGCTGCCCATGGTGGCTGGGGGGTGGGGGTGGTGGGAGACATGAGTGGAGGCCTGGTGGAGGGTGCCCATGGTGGCTGGGGGATGGGGGTGGTGAGAGACATGAGTGGGGGCCTGGTGGAGGCTGCCCCTGCACTGCTGGGGGGTGGGGCTGGTGGGAGACATGGGTGGGGGCCTGGTGGAGGGTGCCCCTGGATGCTGGGGGGTGGGGGTGATAGGGGCCATGAGTGGGGGCCTGATGGAGGGTGCCCCACACTGCTGGGGGGGTGGGGGTGGTGGGAGACATGAGTAGGGGCCTGGTGGAGGCTGCCCCTGCACTGCTGGGGGGTGGGGGTGGTGGGAGACATGGGTGGGGGCCTGGTGGAGTGTGCCCCGCACTGCTGGGGGGTGGGGGTGGTGGGAGACATGAGTGGGGGCCTGGTGGGGGATGGCCATGGTGGCTGGGGGATGGGGGTAGTGGTGGTAGACATGAGTGGGGGCCTGGTGGAGGCTGCCCCTGCACTGCTGGGGGGTGGGGGTGGTGGGAGACATGGGTGGGGGCCTGGGGGAGGCTGCCCCTGCACTGCTGGGGGGTGGGGGGGGTGGGAGACATGGGTGGGGGCCTGGTGGAGGCTGCCCCTGCACTGCTGGGGGGTGGGGGTGGTGGGAGACATGGGTGGGGGCCTGGTGGAGGGTGCCCCGCACTGCTGGGGGGTGGGGGTGGTGGGAGACATGAGTGGGGGCCTGGTGGGGGATGGCCATGGTGGCTGGGGGGTGGGGGTGGGTGGGAGACATGAGTGGAGGCCTGGTGGAGGGTGCCCATGGTGGCTGGGGGATGGGGGTGGTGGGAGACATGAGTGGGGGCCTGGGGGTGCTGACCCTGCACTGCTGGGGGATGGGGGTGGTGGGAGACATGAGTGGGGGCCTGGTGGTGCTGACCCTGCACTGCTGGGGGTTGGGGGTGGTGGGAGACATGAGTTGGACATGAGTGGGGGCCTGGTGGAGGCTGCCCCTGCACTGCTGGGGGGTGGGGGTGGTGGGAGACATGAGTGGGGGACTGGTGGAGGGTGCCCCTGGATGCTGGGGGGTGCGGGTGCAGGGGGACATGAGTGGGGGCCTGGTGGGGGCTGCCCATGGTGGCTGGGGGTGGGGGTGGGTGGGAGACATGAGTGGGGGCCTGGTGGGGGCTGCCCATGGTGGCTGGGGGGTGGGGATGGTGGTAGACATGAGTGGGGGCCTGGTGGGGGCTGGCCATGGTGGCTGGGGGGTGGGGGTGGTGGGAGACATGAGTGGGGGCCCGGTGGGGGCTGCCCATGGTGGCTGGGGGTTGGGGGTGGGTGAATGACATGAGTGGGGGCCTGGTGGGGGCTGGCCATGGTGGCTGGGTGGTGGGGGTGGTGGGAGACATGAGTGGGGGCCTGGTGGAGGCTGCCCCTGCACTGCTGGGGGGTGGGGGTGATAGGGGACATGAGTGGGGGCCTGGTGGGGGATGGCCATGGTGGCTGGGGGGTGGGGGTGGGTGGGAGACATGAGTGGAGGCCTGGTGGAGGGTGCCCATGGTGGCTGGGGGATGGGGGTGGTGGGAGACATGAGTGGGGGCCTGGTGGTGCTGACCCTGCACTGCTGAGGGATGGGGGTGGTGGGAGACATGAGTGGGGGCCTGGTGGAGGCTGCCCCTGCACTGCTGGGGGTTGTGGGTGATAGGGGCCATGAGTGGGGGCCTGGTGGAGGGTGCCCCACACTGCTGGGGGGTGGGATGGTGGGAGACATGAGTGGGGGCCTGGTGGGGGATGGCCATGGTGGCTGGGGGGTGGGGGTGGGTGGGAGACATGAGTGGGGGCCTGCTGGAGGCTGCCCCTGGTGGCGGGGGGGTGGGGGTGATAGGGGCCATGAGTGGGGGCCTGGTGGAGGGTGCCCCTGGATTCTGGGGGGTGGGGGTGCAGGGGACATGAGTGGGGGCCTGATGGAGGGTGCCCCTGCACTGCTGGGGGGTGGGGGTGATAGGGGACATAAGTGGGGGCCTGGTGGGGGCTGCCCATGGTGGCTGGGGGTGGGGGTGGGTGGGAGACATGAGTGGGGGCCTGGTGGGGGCTGCCCATGGTGGCTTGGGGGTGGGGGTGGTGGGAGACATGAGTGGGGGCCTGGTGGAGGCTGCCCCTGCACTGCTGGGGGGTGGGGGTGATAGGGGACATGAGTGGGGGCCTGGTGGGGGCTGGCCATGGTGGCTGGGGGGTGGGGGTGGTGGGAGACATGAGTGGGGGCCTCGTGGAGGCTGCCCCTGCACTGCTGGGGGTGGGGCTGGTGGGAGACATGGGTGGGGGCCTGGTGGAGGGTGCCCCTGGATGCTGGGGGGTGGGGGTGATAGGGGCCATGAGTGGGGGCCTGGTGGAGGGTGCCCCACACTGCTGGGGGGTGGGGGTGGTGGGAGACATGAGTGGGGGCCTGGTGGAGGCTGCCCCTGCACTGCTGGGGGGTGGGGGTGGTGGGAGACATGGGTGGGGGCCTGGTGGAGGCTGCCCCTGCACTGCTGGGGGGTGGGGGTGGTGAGAGACATGGGTGGGGGCCTGGTGGAGGCTGCCCCTGCACTGCTGGGGGGTGGGGGTGGTGGGAGACATGGGTGGGGGCCTGGTGGAGGCTGCCCCTGCACTGCTGGGGGGTGGGGGTGGTGGGAGACATGGGTCGGGGCCTGGTGGAGGGTGCCCCGCACTGCTGGGGGGTGGGGGTGGTGCGAGACTGAGTGGGGGCCTGGTGGGGGATGACCATGGTGGCTGGGGGGTGGGGGTGGTGGTAGACATGAGTGGGGGCCTGGTGGAGGCTGCCCCTGCACTGCTGGGGGGTGGGGGTGGTGGGAGACATGGGTGGGGGCCTGGTGGAGGCTGCCCCTGCACTGCTGGGGGGTGGGGGTGGTGGGAGACATGGGTGGGGGCCTGGTGGAGGCTGCCCCTGCACTGCTGGGGGGTGGGGGTGGTGGGAGACATGGGTGGGGGCCTGGTGGAGGGTGCCCCGCACTGCTGGGGGGTGGGGGTGGTGGGAGACATGAGTGGGGGCCTGGTGGGGGATGGCCATGGTGGCTGGGGGGTGGGGGTGGGTGGGAGACATGAGTGGAGGCCTGGTGGAGGGTGCCCATGGTGGCTGGGGGATGGGGGTGGTGGGAGACATGAGTAGGGGCCTGGTGGTGCTGACCCTGCACTGCTGGGGGATGGGGGTGGTGGGAGACATGAGTGGGGGCCTGGTGGTGCTGACCCTGCACTGCTGGGGGTTGGGGGTGGTGGGAGACATGAGTTGGACATGAGTGGGGGCCTGGTGGAGGCTGCCCCTGCACTGCTGGGGGGTGGGGGTGGTGGGAGACATGAGTGGGGGACTGGTGGAGGGTGCCCCTGGATGCTGGGGGATGGGGGTGCAGGGGGACATGAGTGGGGGCCTGGTGGGGGCTGTCCATGGTGGCTAGGGGGTGGGGGTGGGTGGGAGACATGAGTGGGGGCCTGGTGGGGGCTGCCCATGGTGGCTGAGGGGCGGGGGTGATAGGGGACATGAATGGGGGCCTGGTGGGGGCTGGCCATGGTGGCTGGGGGGTGGGGGTGGTGGTAGACATGAGTGGGTGCCTGGTGGGGGCTGGCCATGGTGGCTGGGGGGTGGGGGTGGTGGGAGACATGAGTGGGGGCCTGGTGGGGGCTGCCCATGTTGGCTGGGGGGTGGGGGTGGGTGGGAGACATGAGTGGGGACCTGGTGGGGGCTGGCCATGGTGGCTGGGTGGTGGGGGTGGTGGGAGACATGAGTGGGGGCCTGGTGGAGGCTCCCCCTGCACTGCTGGGGGTGGGGCTGATAGGTGACATGAGTGGGGGCCTGGTGGGGGATGGCCATGGTGGCTGGGGGGTGGGGGTGGGTGGGAGACATGAGTGGAGGCCTGGTGGAGGGTGCCCATGGTGGCTGGGGGATGGGGGTGGTGGGAGACATGAGTGGGGGCCTGGTGGTGCTGACCCTGCACTGCTGAGGGATGGGGGTGGTGGGAGACATGAGTGGGGGGCTGGTGGAGGCTGCCCCTGCACTGCTGGGGGTGGGGGTGATAGGGGCCATGAGTGGGGGCCTGGTGGAGGGTGCCCCACACTGCTGGGGGGGTGGGGGTGGTGGGAGACATGAGTGGGGGCCTGGTGGGGGATGGCCATGGTGGCTGGGGGTGGGTGGGAGACATGAGTGGGGGCCTGGTGGAGGCTGCCCCTGGTGGCGGGGGGGGGTGGGGGTGATAGGGGCCATGAGTGGGGGCCTAGTGGAGGGTGCCCCTGGATGCTGGGGGGTGGGGGTGCAGGGGGACATGAGTGGGGGCCTGGTGGAGGGTGCCCCTGCACTGCTGGGGGGTGGGGGTGATAGCGGACATGAGTGGGGGCCTGGTGGGGGCTGCCCATGGTGGCTGGGGGGTGGGGGTGGGTGGGAGACATGAGTGGGGGCCTGGTGGGGGCTGCCCATGGTGGCTGGGGTTGGGGGTGGTGGGAGACATGAGTGGGGGCCTGGTGGAGGCTGCCCCTGCACTGCTGGGGGGTGGGGGTGATAGGGGACATGAGTGGGGGCCTGGTGGGGGCTGGCCATGGTGGATGGGGGGTGGGGGTGGTGGGAGACATGAGTGGGGGCCTCGTGGAGGCTGCCCCTGCACTGCTGGGGGTGGGGGTGATAGGGGACATGAGTGGGGGCCTGGTGTGGGATGGCCATGGTGGCTGGGGGGTGGGGGTGGGTGGGAGACATGAGTGGAGGCCTGGTGGAGGGTGCCCATGGAGGCTGGGGGATGGGGGTGGTGGGAGACATGAGTGGGGGCCTGGTGGTGCCGACCCTGCACTGCTGGGGGATGGGGGTGGTGGGAGACATGAGTGGGGGCCTGGTGGAGGGTGCCCCTGGATGCTGGGGGGTGGGGGTGCTGGGTGACATGAGCAGGTGTGCATGGCAGTCCCCTGTGGTGTGTGCTGCCTGCAGGGGCCGTGGAGGGTGTACAGGGAATACCTGGGAGCACACAGCCAAATCGCGTGTAGAATTTCCCGCGTACCCCTGTCATACACGTGCCCAACCAAATCGCGTGTGGAACTTCCCGCGCACCACTGAAATCCACGTACCCTGACAAATCGTGTGAAGAACTTCCCGCGCACCACTGAAATCCACGTACCCTGACAAATCGCGTGTGGAACTTCCCACGCACCCCTGAAATCCACGTACACGGCCTAATCGCATGTGGAACTTCCCGTGCACCCCTGAAATCCACGTACACGGCCAAATCGCGTGTGGTACTTCCCGCGCACCCCTGAAATCCACGTACACGGCCAAATCGCGTGTGGAACTTTCCGCGCACCCCTGTAATCCATGTACCCTGACAAATCGCGTGTGGAACTTCCCGCGCACCCCTAAGATCCACATACCCAGCCAAATCGCGTGTGCAAATTCCTGCGCACGTACCCGGCCAAATCGCGTGTGGGACTTCCCGCACACCCCTGAGATCCACGTACCCAGCCAAATCGCGTGTGAAAATTCCCGCGCACGTACCCGGCCAAATCGCGTGTGGAACTTCCCGCGCACCCCTGAAATCCACGTACCCTGCCAAATCACGTGTGGGACTTCCCGCACACCCCTAAGATCCACGTACCCAGCCAAATCGCGTGTGGAAATTCCCGCGCACGTACCCGGCCAAATCGCGTGTGGAACTTCCCGCGCACCCCTGAAATCCACGTACACGGCCAAATCGCGTGTGGTACTTCCCGTGCACCCCTGAAATCCACGTACACGGCCAAATCGCGTGTGGAACTTCCCGCGCACCCCTGTAATCCACGTACCCTGACAAATCGCGTGTGGAACTTCCCACGCACCCCTGAGATCCACGTACCCAGCCAAATCGCGTGTGCAAATTCCGGCGCACGTACCCGGCCAAATCGCGTGTGGGACTTCCCGCACACCCCTGAGATCCACGTATCCAGCCAAATCGGGTGTGGAAATTCCCGCGCACGTACCCGGCCAAATCACGTGTGGAACTTCCCGCGCACCCCTGAAATCCACGTACCCTGCCAAATCGCGTGTGGGACTTCCCGCACACCCCTGAGATCCACATACCCAGCCAAATCGCGTGTGGAAATTCCTGCGCACGTACCCGGCCAAATCGCGTTTGGAACTTTCTGCACACCCCTGAAATCCACATACCCTGCCAAATCGCGTGTGAGACTTCCCGCGCACCCCGGTATACACACACATGTATTTTTTGTCAGCGGGTGTCCGTGTTTGTGGGTACCCCTTTGCACGTCATTTGTCCTGGAGGGCCACAGTATAGGACATTCATCATGGCTGTATATAGGTGCTATTTGTTGGCGCACCTTTTGGCGCACATTTCTTCCAGGCGCAGAGACGCTACCGCCTGCTTTCTTGTGGCGATCGTGTTTGTGCCTGTGCGCTGGTTTGAGCGTGCGCTTTTTTGCCCTATTCTATTCCATGAATACGTGTTGTAGGCGAGCGTGTGGGCGTTCCGCGCACTTGTACCCTGTACTTCCCCCGTGACGCCCACGTTTTGGCAAGTTGTTCCCCATTCCGAGTGTTACGCCCCGTGTTCCGCCTACTTTTGTAGCGTGCGCCGCGCTATGTGCGATTTTCGCTGTGGCCTGTGCGATTTTCGCTGTGACCTGGCGCACGAAGTTAGATGGCCTGTGCGCCAACGTGCGCCGCACACTTTTTTATCGCACATCCGATGGTTTTCTCGCGCACGGCCTTCCATGAATCGATGTGCGCTGCTTTTCGTGCAATTTTCGCACTTGCACTGCGATTTTCGCTATTCCACTGCGATTCGCATGTTTTTGCCCACTAGCGCTGCGCTAATTATTCCATGAATCGGCCTCTTGGTGTGTTGAGGGATGAGCCATGCAGTGTAATCACGCGTCCAGTCAAGCGCAAACGAAACAGAATACGTGGAACCCAATGCTCAACCCCACGTCAGGAAAATCTACACGCAACCCTTGTGGGCTCACCACCACGTGATAGGAAGCACAGAGCACTGTGCACATAGGATCAAACATGCATCTAGGGTTCACGTACAATTTACGGGTGATGGCACGTAGTTGAGGTGCCTGTTTAAGTTATGGGTGAGCTTATGCAGATTAGTTGGATGCAGCCATCATTTACAGGGGTTTGCACGCAGATTCACCAGGGGCCCACTTGAGTTATGTGACAGGTAACACATTTCAGGGTGCAGCTAGCAATTATGGGGGACCATACGCAGTGTCACTGTGGTGCTGCCTTGATTGCGGCGGGACAGCCCACAGTATTGATGGGGTGCATGATGGTGGGGATGCGGACTGCGCAAAGGTTGCTTCATATGGCTGGATCTGCTTTGCATGAGGGCGTGTCGTGGGAGTTCTGGCCGCTACTTGCGCCTTGGTTTATTTTGCAGTTGGAATTTCATGAATATGCACACCGTGCATAACATGCTTTTGCATGCATGTACACACAAAGTGATGTTACGCACAGATTACTTTGCAGGGTCTGTGTACTTTTTTTCTGAATCTGGCCCTTTGTATCAATGCAGCAGAGCTTTTGGCTCTTAGACAGATCGGCACGTGGTAGTCTGGTAGTGCATATTTTCTAAAGTGGTGCTGGCCTTGCAGATATGCCACCACCTAAAATCTTAGAAATTATGTATAACTACTCGATTCTCATAATGCATTTTTCCTTTCTAATTGCCCATCAAGTACCTGTATATGGCTTTTTGTTTGGAAGATACATTTCTTTTCTTGTTTTGGTAGGTTTGGAGACAATGGGAGATTGGTTTCTCCCTTTTAATCTTAGAAATTCGGTCCAGAAAAAGTAATTGAATTCATGCTTGCTTGTGCAAAATGTTTTCCCACGGGTGGGGGCGCATTTTCAATGTTGTTCTGCAGGCAGCTCCATTGTTCAATAGTTCTTGTTTTTACCTTACCTTTAGTCATACCAAAGTACCGTGGTCCGCAAAGACATTGGGCCTCATTTATGAGTCCGGCTCTAGCCGTGTTGGTAAAACCGACAGGCTGTCGCCAGACTTGAGATGATTTACCACAGCCTGACTTGCTGGAACAACCAGGTCATTACAGCCCCAGCGGTCCGGTAAGTCAGGCGGCGGCATTCATGAATCCCCATTCCCATTTGGGTCAAATAGGACTAAATGGGAATGGGGATGACGGAAGCACTGGCACTGTGCGCAATTGTTCCAGTGATTCCGTCAAAGATTACGAGTGGGTGACCTGGTGGACGCGACGGCACTCGCCCGCAAAACTCGTAGTTTGTTGGTCCGGAAACAATGGTGCCGGTAAGCTTACCGGCACCATTGTTTCCGGACCGGCAAACTTGTAATTAGGCTCATTATATCATGAAGATAATTATGTATTGTTTCACAGTTTATTAGATCGTTGTGATTAGATATATGTGCTAAACCAAAGTCTATCCTTTTATTGATTTGGCCACACATTGTACATTACTTCACTGATAGTGACGTCTCAGGGGATTCACGCCCCACATCTCTGTAATGGATCCTGTTAATGGAACGTTGTCTCTTATGTAATTTGTCGTGATTAAAGATCCCAAAGTCAATGCATCATTCATGGGGTTTTTTTGGTGGCAGATTGAGTAATGCATCCCTTTTGTAAAAAAAGGGCTCTTTTGACAGAGTTGTTGACCATTTTCTTTGGATAACCCCTCAATGATAACTTTTCCATTAATATGTTTGCCTCTTGCCAGTACATGTTTATTTCTGTGCTGTTATGTTTGAGTTTTCAAAATTGGCCAAAAGAGAGGTTTTCATTTTTACCATGCCTAGCATGGTGGCTCTCAAAGTGCAATAAAGCATTGCGACCTATTGGCTTGTGATATGGTCTAACTTTTAGTTTTTGTTTGTCCATGTAAATAGTCAGATCCAGGAAGTTGACCTGCTGATTACTCATGGAATGTGTGAGTTTGAGACAGTGGTGTTGTCTGTTCAGCCATTCAACAAATTCATTGGGAGATACCAAGTTGCCAATCCAAATGATGAAAATGTCATCAATATATTGCAGCAAATGGTTAATCTCTTTACGGAAGGGATTATTAGTAGCATAGACCAATGATCATTTAAAACAGGTCTGGAAAAAATGCTGGTAAATGTGTTGGTAATTCCAGCACCATCATTTTTTCTAGATCGGGGAAACACAAGTTTGCCAGTGGGGCCACCGATTTACCACCAGGACTGACCTGCCAGTAAATCATGGTCCACTGGCAAATAAATGCCGGAATCACTGGCAAGGGTAGTATCAGTGCCGGTTTTTCCGGCAATCCCATCCATGGAGTCCTGCGGGACTCCATGGAATGGAGATTTACCGCCCTTTCGACTGCTTGTAATATCCCGTTAATACAGGAATATCAGACAGCGTAAACGGTAGGGGCAGTTTGCATGTATGCCACAAGAATTAACGGCGGGAGACCAGCAACCTTGTAATGAGCCCCATAGTTTTGCTACACTGATCCTAGTTTAAACCTGTCAGGAAAGGCTCACGCTTCCCTTGAGGCACATTTAGAGATGCTTGAGCATGCCAATTCATACTATCATGTGTGGCTCATCATCAGTTAAATAAAGCTGAGGAAATCCTCATTAACAGTGAAAAGTGAAGGATCTTTCAAAGTGCAAGTCAGAACTTGGGCAGCAATGAGACAATACTCATGTTCTCAATGTGTACAATGGCATGTTCTCAAACATTGACCACCAACATTAGTTCAGCATGAATGAAAATATGTGATATATTGCAGCCAACACATTAGAAATGCTTATTTAGAAATAAATAATGGGTTTAGCTACCATCATGACATCTCTACAATTGGGAACACAGTGGGCCTCATTACACGGTAGGCGGTTACCATGGCGCTATTAGCGCCATGGTTGCCACCGGTACCGTACCGAGTCCGCCTTGGTGGATTGCGGAATTACCGCCCTACTCCAAGGTGAGCGGGGGCGGTAATTCCCCAATCCCCATTTACCCTTCCCCATTCCCATTTTTGCCCCATAGGGCATAATGGGAATGGGGAAGGTGCTAATTACGGTACCGCAAATTGCGGTACCGTAATTAGCTCTGAGGTCCCTTTGCGGGTCCCGTCCTTAACGCCTGGAAAAACCAGGCGTTAAGGGAGGACCCGCAAAGGGACCTCGTAGTAAGGCGGTAAGGGTTTACCGGTACCGGTGCCCTTACCGGTACCGGTAAACCCTTACCGCCTACCGTGTAATGAGGCCCAGTATATCTAAAATCAGGAAACCACTGCTAACACAAAGGATGCTCATAAAAGTGTGTGGTCTTTCCACACATCACAGAGAGTAACAACATACACTAATCTATAACTGCACAAATTACTGTCTCAAAAAAAAAAGAAAAAGAAAAGCTACGGTACACTTACACAGAGGTACACACCGAACATCAATTGAAGGGAAAATCAAATTAAGGACTAAAAATGTATCATGTTCTATATTTAAATCGAGATGTTGAATAGAGAATGAATCCAGTGGATTAAGCTGTCATTTCATTGAAAAGTAAATGTAAAAGAGCAGAGAATAATATCTCCCATGGTCTAGTAAGGTAATAAGACTGACCACACCCCCACTTGCTTTTTAATTTCTAGTTACAGATCCCTCTTCATCAATCTAACAAGGACTCGTGCCAACAGGGTGCAAATACAACTCATAGTAGGAGAAAAAGGAACAATATTAATAGCAAGTGGAGGGATAAGCATATTTCAATATAAACAGGAGCGTACTAAATACAGTGTCAAACAAACGAGCGGTACACAAGAGTTGAGAGAATACATTATTCACATATTGGTAACCTCACACAGAAACAATTTAGGTGGGTAAATGTGATATTAATTGTAAGATGTCATTGTTGTTTCTTATGTTAAAGCACAGTACCGCTTTACATATATTCATCGAAGATGGATTCACCAAATCCACCTTCGCAGAATGCAAGGAATGTAAGGACTTACAGCTCACCAATGCTTCTATGCAACAATCACGCAATCATAGAATGCATGGTCTGCTTTCTATTACTGTGGTACACCACGGCAGGACAATGAAAGGGTTGCAAATGAGTGTTTAAGTCAGCACACATACAATAGGGTCATTACGAGTTTGGTGTTGTCCCGCTGGTAAATCTGCCGGGATACCACCAAACGGAATTTGTTACCAGCTCTTGGCCTATGGAATTACTCTCAGATTCTGGGTGCCAGTAAGGGGGATTTGATCCCCAATCCATGGAGTCCCATAGAACCCCATGGGGGCATTGCCATTATTACTGGAACTGGTATTATCGTTGCTGATAATACTGTCTGTTTTTTACCGATGGGGAACCTGACTTACCTCCATCTCTCCACCGGAGGTAAATCATGCTCCCCACCTGCAAACTTGGAGTATGACAGTGCGGAAACGTGCCGGTCCACGGAATTACCAGCATGTTAATCTAGACCGGCACACTTGTAGTGACCCTTCTGTTCAACTATGAAATTACAGTAATCATTTAATAGTTGTAATAGAAGTAGAAAATGGATACAAAATGAATATTTGGGACCAATGCCAATGAAAAGCATTTGTGTACAACAGTATTTGAAGTTGTTGTCTGAAGAGTACAAAAAATTAAACCATATGGTTTGGTGTATATGTCTTTCTAGAGAATGTATTGACAATTCATTGTTAAAAATATACCAAGCATGGGGGTGTCATGAACCCATTCGGATGGCGGTGGTTACCACGGTTACGGCTTCGCCACCATTGATCGGTGCCATCACGCTTCTCACGTTGCTGCTGTAACGTTCTAGTTGTTTTCCTGCTCGCCTCAGCCGGAAGTATTTCATCCCAGCTTTCCTTGCGGTCTGCACGTTGCAACCGTTTTAGCTCTGCTCCTATGGTCACACGCTAGTTTTCTTCTCTTTTCCCTTGACACGGAAGCCTGCCTTTCTCTATTGCTTTCCGTTCCTGTTCTTTCTGCCTTTCTTTTCCCTTCCATTCGGCTCGCTCGCTTTGCGAGTTTTCCGCTCTTTCCTCCTCTTGCCTTGTACCAGCTCAGTTTGTTTACCCTTTTCTGTTCCTTTTCTGCCACCGCCTTGGCTTGCCCCAGCTTGGATTTTTCTTTCCGCTCTTGTAGTGGAACATTTGTGTCAGACACTGTTCTGCACATTGTTGGGCTCCCTTCCTCTTACCGCTGCCTGCCTCCGGCTCCATTTCGGTGGGGTTTCTACATTTGCCGCAGCCTTGGACTTCGGACTTCACTGTACCTGTTGGCCAGCAACGAGGGATATTCAATGGGGTTTTTTCCGTCTTTGGCTTTTTCCCCCATACATTTCCTGCTTCCGGGACTGAAGTCGGGGAGTGGTCCAGTTTGGGATCCACCACAGCTACGTCTCGTGACAGGATCCAGCCATCAAAATCGAAGAAGGACGACCTGGCTCACCGACAAGGAATCAAGGAGACAGACTCTGAACATTCAGGTGAGGAGAGTGGAGATTCGAGGGAGGACATTGACAGGGGTCACTGTTGCATGGCTGCAAGATGGCCAATGCCTGAAACAGCTCCGACAAACATCTGACATATCCAGTTTAATTATATTGCTTTCCGGTGTTTGTGGCTGACACAGACCTGCTTCGCTGTAAGCAGACAGTCAGTGGTACCCAAAGAGCTATTTTGTATCCTGGAGTCCCCACACTCAACAGAGATATAGTGCTCTTCCTGCCCATTGGAGAGGCAGCCCGCTCGTTTGCCCCTGATGCCAAGATATCGATGTACACTCAGTACGGTAGGGGTGGCTCCTCTGCTCCAGCCCATGTTGGGTAGCTGTGGTGGCGGTGGGGGCTGCAGTTCCAAACATCACAGGACACTCCTGCGGGACTGACAGTATTAGAGTGATGGGCAGTGGCACCCCATGAAGAGAGAGGCTTAGCTGCTAGCAGCTGCTGTGATGTAGTCACTGGTATCCCAGATCGGGGACAGAAGTCTACTCACCCGATAGAGCAACATCATGGCTGCAGAGTGGATCACAGAGGGGTGCTATGGATCTTGTCTTGACCCAGCAGAGGTGAGGCAGTATTCAGGTTGTGGGGTGGCCTGTCCCTGTAGCTGCCGTGGACAACACCTGTGGGTTCCCCTTGGGAGTTCGCTTGCTGTGCGATCAAACTATGGTATGGCTCTCTTCCTCTTAAGCTTCTCCTGCTAGTGTGGCGCAGACTGCAAAGGACATTTTTTTTCTGTCTGCCGTCATGGGATATCCTGCTCAGTGCATCCTGGGGGAGGGTCATACTGGAGCCTCGGGAAGGGGGGCATGCTTGTCCCATCTGCATCTTTCTGGAGCTGTGTTAGTCCTCTTGTTACTCCTGGTGGGGAACCCTGTAAACATGCTGCTATGATTGTGGCAGTGTGGTGTCCTCTGGCCTGCTGGTGGCGAGGGGCCTGGCTGGTTGAGGCCTGCGTGGACCATATATCTGGTCTGCGTGTTGTCTCGCCCCTTCCCCCTGTGGCCACAGAGCTGCCCCATAGATCCCCAGGGATGCAATCCCTGGTGTGAATAGCCAGGTGGCTTGCCGGGATCAGTGCAGTGTGTTGTCGTCCTATGGCGAGCCAGAGTGTTTCAGACCTCCCATGTGGTGCCACCTTGGGTCTGGCAGGTTGGTGGGTCTTGTTGCTTGCATTGTTTATCCCAAGAAGCAGGCCAAAATGGATCAGTTTGCCAGGGCTGATCAACCTTGGCCTGCTGCTGCCGCTTCCCTGCTTCGCAAATGGATGTCAATGCCCTAAACAACACTCTCCTCGTATTGAAGGATAGCAGCAACAATCTGAGCATGAAGATCGATACCCTCATCTGCAAGGTGGACATCTCTGTGGTACAGATTGACAAGATGTGTGGTATCATGTCGGAAGCAGAACAGAAAATTGGGGTCGAGAGGACAAAGTAGTGGAACTACAAAGATAAGTGGAACTCCTGCAGCAGAAGGTAAAGAGGGACGTGGTTAAGAATGATGAACTCGAGGGGATGTCTCAAAGGAATAACTTGCGTATTCTGGTAGACCTGTAGTCCACTGCGATAGATAACATTTATTTTATTTATTTATTGAATATTTATAAGGCACACTATACAGCAAAAAGTGGTTCTTGGCGCCACAGGGCAAAAAAGGGGTGGGCGGGCAGGGATCTAAAAAACAAATACTAGGCCTAGTGACATTTCGGATCATGCAAGTGCAGTAACAAGAAGTGCAGGGGGGCAGGGGAGTGGTGGATGGGGGCAGTGAACAGTCAGTTTTGGGGGCTTAAATTCAGGGGCATATATGTCAGAAGGGAGAGCAAGAAGGAGTAAGGGTCCAGGGACAAGCAAGTGCTCGGTGGAGCCTGGAGCGAGGCAGGTGCTTGGAGATGCCCAGGATAGACCACCGTCTAAGTGCGAGGACAGCTGGTGGACCAGACTCAGGAGAGATGCAGGTCCCACCAGGCTAGTTGGGGAAGGAGGCCCAGAAGGACAGTGCTGGTTAGGGATGTGCTGGTATAGACTGGTTGGAAGGGCCTGGTGCTCTGTGTGTCTCTTTGGTGACCAGGCCGCCATTCACAGCAGCAGGTGGGGGCGTTAGCAAGGGTGGGGGACAGGGGGAGAGGGAAGAAGGTAGAAAAGAGCAGTGTCTTGAGAAGCTTCAAGAACATAAGGATGCCTGGCTCAAGTCTGAGAGGGGCAGGTAGGCCATTACAGAGGGAGGCACCTGCCAAAGAGAGAAAGCTACCCCCCACGCTCTGCTTAGAAAACATCTGGTTTACAGAGAGTTGGTGCTAAAGGACTGAAGGGCTTTAACAGAGAGTTATTTAGGGAGATGGAGTTGGATGTAGAGGGTCCCCGGCCCCAGAAGGCCTTGTGGATGATGCAGGGGGTATTTAATTTGATCCTTGCAGCCACTGGGAGCCAGTGTAGAGATGTAAGGGCTGGAGAGGTGTGGTCACTGGGCTTGAGGCCAAGGATAATTCTTGCAGTCCTATTCGGGATTAGTTGAAGGAGGCGAACATAGGAAAGACTCAGATTGCAGTAATCAAGCCTAGAGAGGAACATAGATCTGGAGACATTGAGTTTCTGGGGGAAGATGAGGAATGGGAGAATGTTTTTGAGGAGGTAAAGCTGAACATGGGACTTCTTGGCAAGGTCCATGATGTGAGGGGAGAAAGAGAGAGAGGAGTCAAAGATGACACCAAGGGGTTTTGCCTCACAAGATGGTGAGGAGAGGGGACCCAAGGAGGGTGGCCAGAGAGTGGGAGGGAAGCGGGGAGCAGGGGTCCCAATGAGAATGATCTTGGTGTTACTGGCATTACGGCAGAGATAATTATCCATGCACCAAGCCTGAATAGAAGTCAGACAAGCAGGGATAAGAGAGGAGAAAGTGGACGTAGTGGAGGGAAGCTTGATGGAGCAGTGAGTGTCATCAGCATAACACTGGAAATGGGCAGAGAAGGAGTAAATTAGGTGGTCCTGTGGGCCAAGGTAGATGTTGAAGAACCAGAGCAATAGGATAGAGCCCAGCACTGATAAAGAGTGAAATGGTGGAAAGGAAAGGGTCCAGTTGCACCTGAGAAGGTCAATTAGAAAGGATGGAGGTCAAACAATCAAGTGCCAGGTCCGTGATACCAAAGGAATCATGCAGCCGCTTTAACAGGGTGGCATGATTGACCGTGTCAAAGGCAGAGGACAGATCAAGGAGGATGTGAACAGAAGGAGAGTTGGAATCAAGGTTTGAGAGTAAATCTTCACGGGTGTCCAGGAGAGCAGTTTCCATGCCTCTAGATGCTCTGAAGCCAGACTGATGATCATAGAGGCAGCCTACAGATTCATTTTGGTGGGTCAGTTGGGAAATGGCCAACTTCTCCAAGAGCTTGCCCAGGAAAGGGGTAGTGGAGATAGCACAATAGTTAGCCGGGCAGGAGGGGTCTGAAGATGGCTTTATTAGGAGAGAATGCACAAGGGAGTGTTTGAGGGTTAGTGGCAAAGAGCCAGTGCCAAGTGAGTTTTTACAGATGTAGGCCAAGGCAGGATCAAGTGAGGAGATGTTGTTCTTGAAAGTTCTGGAGGAGCAGGGAAGCACCAGTTTGGAGGAGACTTTCATAGAGCTGAAAACTTTATCTTTAGAGACCTCATCCAGTGCTATGGGTGAGAAGTGGGAGAGTATGGAGGAGGGAGAGAGGGGGCCCAAGGAAGGCCTGAGAGCAGGAGGTGGAATGAGGAGGGGGTAGAGGAGAGTGAGGACAGGATGTCCTGGGTTTTTTGTTGTGAAATGGTAGGTCAGAGCACTGCAGAGGTCTTGGGATGAAAGAGGAGAGGTGGAGACTGCAGTAGGATTGGCGAGTCCCTTACAGATTTTGAACAATCGAGCAGTATTTTTGGTGGACTCTCGTCTTGGAGTGGGTGGAGAGACGGTATTGCCATTGGTAAAGGTGACAGGCCAGTTTGTCAGTGGATGTGCTTGAAGCCTGCCATTTCCGTTCAGCAACTCTGCACTTGCATTTCAGAGAGGCGTGATAGGAATCACACCAGCTGTTGCACTTGGAGGAAGGCTTTATACGGATCCTCATTACAAGGACAATGGTGTCAAGGGTATTGGTGATGGAGAGTAGAAGGTTAGAGAGGGCTATGTCGGTGGGAGAGTCTAAAGCAGCAACTGATGGAAACATTCTCTCATGGAAAAAAAATGGATTGAGAAATTGCTTTTGGACTCTCTGAGCTCCCCTCCATTTCCAATAAATTCCTGAGTGGGCCATCATTGCTAGAATTTTTTATTACAGAGACAAGGGCGTGCTCCTTAAAGCTGCAAAAGAGAATGAGGACTTGCGGTTTGGCTCTGTGACAATTCTGTGTTCCCTGATTTCAGCCCACAGGTCCAGGAACAGAGAAAGACCTTGCAGGCAGTCAAGAATATCCTGAGGAAGAAAGAGGTCCACTATGAAATGCTCTTTCCTGCAAAACTGAGGTTTGTCCAAAATGGCAAGGCTTTGTTTTCTATGACCCCTGAGTTGGCTGAATGCTTTGTTATTTGGTTGCGTGATCTTGGCAGCTCCCTGCACAAGGTCGCCCGCTGATCGTTGTCATGCTAATATATTTCCACTGTATGTTTTATGCTATAATTTATTGTAGTTCAGCCTTCACAGGAAAGTACACATACTGTTGAGGGATGTCTGTCACATGGAGGTAATATGGCTGCCGGTGGCTCCCCATTTGCTCAGCTACTGCGTGCAGGTTTTTTTTGTTTGGTTCAATTGGTTTGACGGAGGGACAGGGGTATTAGCCGGAATGTTTGTGTTTTTGGCATGGGGGGGCATTCAGATCAGATTGAGGAAATTACTAACGGTTTTCTTTTTTATGGACTACTTGATCGTTTTGTGAATCTCTTGCTTCACGGGTGCATTAAAGATAAATTGTACAAAATTTGAGGTGTTGCCATTGACAGCTGCAGTGTGTGCTGAAGACATTGGTAAAGGCTTCAAGTGGTGCCCTCAGGGCATTCACTACTTGGGAATAATGGTGTCTACAATGCTGTCCTTGCAATATGTGGACAATCACGTTGGAAAATCTGGAGTGTAAGGTAGAAGGCAAGGACCCTCCTCCAGCTGTTGCAAGTGGTGCAAATTTGGTGGTGGTTCCTAGGTTGCTCTATATCTTTAATAATGTACCGACAGTACCCGCGTCTACTTTTGGGACCCGGAAAAAGAGTATGATGATGAGTCTAGCATGGGCTGGCGGTCAGGCCAGGATTTCATATGACACCCTGACCCTACCATTTCAGAAGGGTGGTCTGGAGAACCCCAACTTCCATTTTTATTTTCTGGTCACGCAAATACAGTGCTTAGTTTGGTCTTACCTCTCGCCTGATTTTCCGTATGCCAAATTGGAAAAGGCGGTAACATGAAAGGACAACCCGAGGAGGATACTGTGGGGGAGAATGAGAGTGGCTTGGAAAAGGGAGTTGTTTGCCCCTGATTTTGCTATCTATAACATTCACGGGATGGATGTCACGCATTAGAATGTCTTTAGGCTCCATTTCAAAAGGTGGAGGGGACATTCTGCAGGATGGGAGAATTATTACATGGGACCTACTAAAAGATAGGGGTGACTGGAACACGGTGACCATGCTGCTATACTTTAGACTGAGGTGCTGTGGTGCTTCAGACATTGTGGCCACGCTATACGGATCCACCTGCTGTTTCCCCTGTAGTAAAATGTGTGGTTGTCCCCCCTGGATGTACTAAATTAGTGTCCTCGATGTATACACTCATTAAGTCACAAAATTTGGACAAGAAGACTACATTTAGAGAAAAGTGGGAGATATCAATGGGGAGGGAATTCTCTGATTCACAGTGGAAACAGATATGCATGCTGTCCCGCAAAGTGTTGCTGAATAATAGGTTTTGCTTGATCCACTTTAAGTTCCTGTATCTGATTTATTATACCCCATCGCAGTTGCAGAGGTATTACCCAAATAGATCAGCCAATTTTAGTAAATGCCCCATGGACCCTGCAGACCTTATGCACATGGTGTGGGATTGCATGCATATACGCCCTTTTTGGGATTGTCTCAGAGGGAGTATGGGTATGATGTTCTTTGACCATCCTCTAGACTCCCCGAAGCGTGACTGTTGTCATGGTTTGATACTCATTTTGAGGCTGTAAGGAAACTGTTGGGCATAGACTCTACTGTGGCACGAACACTGATAGCTACCGCATGGGGGAAGCCAAGAGAGCCTAGTGTTCAAGAATGGCTGAACTGCTGAAATTCCTGTGAGAGATGAGAAACTTACTATGCACCCACATTACCTAGTCGGAGCAGATCAATGGCCTACTGGGCTCCGTTGATGTCCTATATGTGCAAACAGTTGGTGGACTCGGATGCTGAGGTGGAGTAGCTTAACTACAGATTATTTCCTGCATGTCCGTTGGGGGTGTTGGTGGTGTTTCATTGTTTGTGTGTGGTGTATGGATCCCGGGACAGGGAGCTCGGTGGGGTAGGGAATGTTGTTAATTAGGGCAACCTGTGTTAAATTGTGGGCTGTTGGAGCTGTGAAAGGGTCATGCCATGGTCTGTTGAATATTACAGCTGTTGTGCGTGTGCTCTCTTTTGGATATAATGTGATCTTTTTGTTTTTTGCGGGGGGATTTAGTGTTCTGAGTTCCTTTTTGTATGGTTTGAAAAAAAAGAAAAAAGATTTTTTTTATTTTTTTTTAAATACCATGAACATATATACCCACATTTCCTATATAGTCATTTTTTGCTGTGTGGGCATCATGTACCGCTGTATGTAGAATTTTAAATCTGAACCATAGTTCACATATGCAACGCATGAGTAAGTAATATAACATTAGACGAAAATTGCACATGATAACACATTGACATTTTTTCATTTTTGCAAACATAATCAATGTTTGCAAAATGTAAACACCTTTGTATGGTTGAAATGTCTAGTGAATAACTACGTTTCCTTCAAATATGTGCGTTTTTATGTTTGGTCATAGAAACACATTCTAGATTATCCCCGAGCCTCCATGCATCTGCAGCTAACATTGATTTATTTGGCATTATGTCCCAGTCTTTGTTTTCCCAGAAGTTGTTCGGCTGCTGGTAGAAAGTATGTCTTTCATTTTCTGCTGGGCAGCCTATTGTTATTTAATCCTACGTATTGTAGCAAAATCCTGCTTTCGAGCAGTATCTTGTGCCTCTGTGTCTATGTCTAAGCCTAATAAAGCTCTAAACAACCACTTGTTTGTGTGTGATGCCTGCCTGTGGAATAATTGCTTGAAAAACATGCAATTATATTGATTTTTATTGTATAAGCCTAGGTTTTCCATGTGCATTAAGACTGTTCATTATTCTGTGTAGTTTTTGTTCTTCACTGCTCTGTCTTGAGCTATCCATACATCCCAATGTTTTGATCTTTTACACCACACACACACACACACACACACATACACTCCTCCCTACTTGATGTTTACACTCCGTTTGTAGATATGCATATATTGAATAAGCTCATAGGTTTCAACACTATACCGTTTAATGAGAACATTAGTTTTGCAATGTAATTCATAATAATTAATGTACTCTCCACTAAAGTAAAAACATAGTTTTATGGTAACACAAGCATTGTTTTTGTTTTTTTTAAATCACGTGAATCATTGCTAATCACTCATCAGTGAGGTCTTAATTTATATTAAGAAACAGCAGTTATTACAACATCAACCTCTATACTGATTGTTTTCCACTAAAATAGAGTGACACACACAGTCTTACTACTCCAATCAACTTCACGCCCTATTACAGAATTGTTGCAATATTGCAAGTCTATATTAGCACAAACTGGGCCTCATTACAGCTTTGGCGGTAGCCATGCTGCTATTGGTGGCATGACTGCCTCCAAAACCGGGTCCGGGTTCCCTGAATGGGGCATTACCGGGCCATTCCGAGTTTGGAGGGCCCGGTAATTCCTCCCTCAGGGACCCCGGGCCCGGACCTTCCCCATTTCCATTCGAGCCCCCATAGGGCTCAATGGGAATGGGTGCACGGAGCTAACAACGGGCCGATTACGACCGGCCCGTTGTTAGCTCCCTGGTCCCCTCGCGGGACCCAGTAACGACGCCTGGTTTTATCAGGCGTCCTTACCGAGTCCCGCGAGGGGACCTCGTAATCAGGCGGAATGGGTTTAACTGGTCCGCATCCATTATCGGCACCCGTTAACCCATTCCGCCAAGATTGTAATGAGGCCCACTGTCCGGTGCAAACATGCATTGAAAACATATTTTATAGCACTGCCCATTGTTTGCTCTGCTGCTAATACTGTACACATTTGCACTTTAACCATGCAAAGTTTCTGCAAAACGGACACAACATTTAAAAATGATCAAAACACATGAAGTTAAGCCTCGTGTGGAGATTCTGAATGCCAAAATAGTAGCAGTGTATCAACTGAAAGCATGACCTGCTTTCACGATTCATGGTAGTTACTATGGCATGGCTTGCATCAGTTTGGGAGGAAACAGTCTTTCTAACCCTCTTATTTTCAGTCAGAATCATTGATGATAACGATGGGAACGATTATGAACAATTAAGGCACTTATTTACAAAAAGTCATTTCTGTTGCTGAAAACACAATTCCACTTCTTTACGAATAAGGTTAAATAAATATCGTCTGTGGTGGCTAGTCTTGAACAATGTCATGGTTTATCTTCTGTTTAAGCTCCAGCTGTGAAGATGAAGTTTGTGATATATAGAGGCAATACTATTGGTTATATAGAAGCTCCTTTACATGGTTCACTCTGAATGAATTCAATGCTTAACCCACTTACGGCATAGTATCCCCTTCAGCCTGCACCCCAGCCCACATCCCAGAGAGCCCATGAGCTTGCCTATCAGCCCCCAGCAGAGACAGCCCATCAGCCTTCACCCCAGCCTGAATCAAAGCATCTGCACCAGAACTGGAGGAGAGGTAGCAGAGCACAGAGGCACTACCCACATAGGGTGTTCTGGCCCAGGATTTCCCACCAGGACCTCACAGAAAAGCAGGATCGCTGCCGAATACCTGGACATTCCCACCATCTAAGACCTCGTGGCAGAAATGGTGTGCAACATAGATCCTGCCAAGAATACAATCACCTCCAGCCAACCTCTCCTTTGAAGCTCCTTACAGTGGTGCATTTCTGCAGCATAGGTAATTTCCAACATACTGTGGCCCTGGTGCATGGCATCGCTCGGTCCTACGTCCCAAGCATCCACATACACATCACATCTGCCATGATGAGATTGATGCACCACCACATTGCCTCCCGCCCAGACCTCACAATCCTCGCCCAGATCAAGGGCAAGTTCTATGGAATTTCCCAATTCCACCATGTGGTGAGTGCGCTGGAATGCACACACATGTCCTTTCTACCACCCAAGGCACAATTGCATTTCTACCTCAACAAACACATGCAGCATACAATGAAAGTGCAAATGGTCTGTGAAGCAGAAATGCACTTCACACAGAGGTGCTAGATTCCCAGGTTCGACTCATGACTCCAAAGTCCTGGAGCAGTGCAATCTGCCATGCATCATGGACGACATACATCCACTCCTGGTATATCTGCTGGGCATTAGGTGACAGCACACCACCACACCAGATTATGCAAACACACTCACGATTGGTTGTGTGTCATGCACCACCCCACACACCACTTACTCCCACCTACCATGCGCCGGTGGTCAGCGTGGTGGACATGGAAGGAGGGTCCTGCTGGCAATGATGTCAGGCATGGTGGACCTCTTTGGAAGCCACAGCTTCAGTCTCCAAGGGTCTCTCTTATTATCTCTCTTATTATCACTATGCATGTGCGTAGGACTGGCTCACCAGCTCTGCGCATGCATGGTATGGAACATAGGCACACTGTAACAAATTGGATTCTGCTCTGCAGGAGTACAAGGCTGAGTAGGGTCAAAATGGCCCACTCAGCAACCACACTTCTGCAAACTAAAGCACAACACAATCATAAAAGTAAAACATGGACAGTGAAGAGATATACCTCCTTCTCCTTTTGTGGTAACATGGGCTGAGGGATGGCAATACCCTCAAGAGGGGTGTGAAGGAGAGCCAAACATCAAAGTATCACAGTCTAACATGAAGTGATTGTCCACTCAAGTCCTCTAAAAATATAAATACTGTAATCAAACACACCCTCTGCACCTAGAACTAATAGAAAATACTTTACAACATTAACCCCAAAAGAAGAACAGAGAAGATGTGACAAAGTGGAGAAGGTAGCACTTTGACAGTAGTTCCAGGGGTGGTAGGTAATATAGTAGCCACAGAAAAGGATATCTTGTTGAAATCAGGACGGATCATGACCTAACCAATCTCTGGGGTCCAAGTGGACTGGGGGGGCAGTTCAGAGTCCACAGTGCCTGGATCGGGATCAGTTTGGGCACGTAGGATCATGGAGGTCCCTGCAGCAAGTGCCTGTCGAGTAGGGTTAAATGTGCGTGCTCTGCGGTAGAAAGACAGCAGGTCAGCACGATCTAAGGAACGCTACAGAGTTGGCCAGTCCAAGCCGGTGTGATCAATGGAGTTGTAGTTCAAAGGCTAGGTGGGTCAAACCATGATTGTAACCACCAGTTGGAGTCCACGTGTGACTCTCCAGTGATTGAGTTCAGTTCCCGCTTCGGCCGACCAGGTAAAAAGCTTTGGCTGGGACATGATGCAGTGTCCAGCTGGTAGAAAGTGCAATCAATGCTTGAGGGGTGAAGTAGCACAGTAACTAGCTCCAGCAACTTCCCTCTTGTTCCTTGTGTGGTGAACATGGAGTGACTGGTTTGGTGAGGTAGAATAGGGAGCTTCTGCTGGTCTGCTCCTTCAGTTGCTGTGAGGCCCTCTCGAGGGGACCCGAGGATATGATGGTCCCAGTCAGGGTCTATGCTCCCAATCCAACAGATTCCAGTGCAGACTGGTAGGTCATGATCAACAGCTGTGGTTACTCCATGTGTGCCCTGGGAGTGATAGAGGATAGATCTTGCTTCTGCCTTGCATGATTCCTGCTGCCCCTTATGCTGAGGGATTTGTAGAGTTTAACTCTTCCAAATGATGTCCAGCGAGATATTCAGAACATATCGGTGAGGATCTGAGAGGAATTGAGAGAATCTGCTGAAGGGGTGAAAGACCCCTTCTTTTGAGGGCAAAAGCCTTCCAGTGATTGGACTAAAACTACCCGGCCTTAGTGGTCCATTCCATGTTCAGGCACAGCCAGGCAATTTGTAATGCTGCTAGTGCCTATACAGCAGTGGTGCACCATTTAGCTCACTGCATGGTTCCCCTCTGATGTCAGATGCTGTTTAGTCAGTCACAGGTTCCCATCATTGAAAGGCTGGCCTGTCAGGAGCAGTTCCTTACCCTGATGCTTGAGTTTGTGGGCAGCGACTTCACCTCATCCTCATCTGTTTCCTCCTTTGCGCCACCCGCACCGTTGGTATAGAAGTCTACGGAAAGGCCTACCCCAGCCAGGCACATGCACCATTGGTGGGTTCCCCACCCACAAACACCAACTAGGCAGAGCCTGCCGGTGAAGAAGCCTCATCAGTGTTGGTGATCTACACTCCCATGTGCCCTGCCTTGCTCTACTTTTTGCTTCTGAGATGGATATGTATTTTTGTTCTTCTTGATAGTCATATTTGCT
Source organism: Ambystoma mexicanum (assembly GCF_040938575.1). Classification (NCBI taxonomy): domain Eukaryota; kingdom Metazoa; phylum Chordata; class Amphibia; order Caudata; family Ambystomatidae; genus Ambystoma; species Ambystoma mexicanum. The sequence goes on from NC_090930.1 coordinate 1,238,474,375, forward strand.
TTTCCCCCAGTTGGATTCTGTTTAATGTACCTCAACCTGCACACCTCGCCCCTGCACTTTGCATTAATCAATTTTTTTCATGGAAAGTGGATCTCTTTGGAAATTGCCTAAAACTTTAATTTCACACTTGTATTTCTGCAACACACCGGATGCAACCCCTCATTTAAAGTGGAATATATTCTTTTGCATACATGTGTTGTGTGCATGTCCTTAAGAGTGCTCTATTTGGAGGGGTCTGGATTGTGGGAAAGCAGTATGTTTCTTCATTTACAGGTATTCATTCACTTCCATAGGAAGACGCAGCACACAAGCTTGTCAAGGAGGACAAGCCTATCAATATTGTCATTCTGATGATTATGTCCTCATGGATGTTTGTCAAGGCCACCATCCTCATCATCAGACTCGGCATCTGAGATGGCATTATCAGGAATGGGAATGCAGTGTTTAATTGCCACATTGTGCAACAAGCAGAACATGGCGATTTTATGGCATGCTGTTCATCGGTGGTACATGTATGCCCCACACAATCTGTGCAGGGAGTGGAAGCAGTTCATCAGTGCACAAAAGGCACTTTTGATGATTGCGTGGGTGTGGGTCTGGGCATTGTTGTAGTGGTTCTCTGGCTGAATGCCTGGATTGTGCAGTGAAGTCACTGGCCAGTTATATGGCATCACCCTGGGAGGGCAAAGGATGGGTTAAATTCCTGTGCCTTCAAGGATATGCTTGGTAGTACAGGACTGTCACACCTATGCACCTGTTTCCCCTCCTGCATTAGTGTCAGACAGGTGGCAAATAGGCAAGTATCAGGAAAAAGTGAATGGTGTCCATGTGTAGGCCCACTGTGCATGCATGGTGTTCCTCTGGGTTCATTTGGGTTGTTCCATGTGGCATGCATTGGGTTCCGGCTGTGTTTTATTAGCAGGGGCTTTCTGTGTCAAATCACATTTCACTGCAACATGCGTATGGTCAGGTTGAGGGCCTATTGTTTTTTATCCGGTTCATGTGAGCATGGTGCTGTAGAAGAAGATCCCATGGGCATGTGATGCTTGTGACAGTAGCTATACCTGTGTGTTTTGTCACACAAGCTATTGTGAGAGACTGAGGCATGGACAGGACTGATTGGGTGCTTTTCCGAGCAAGTGCAGTTCTTGAGATGCAATTCAGATGTTGGTTAACATCTGGGTATACAGCATTCCATGTCTGCTGTGTTTATGTGAGCCTTTCTCACATTGATTCTGTTGTAAGACATGCCATGGTGGTGGTGGAGCAGTGCAGTCTGTCACTGGCACAAGGGACTTCCACTTATAGTCTGAACTGGGAGTGGGCAGGTGTTGGCGGGTGAAGTATGTGGTTTAGAAGTTGGTGGCAGGTATATACTGTAGTGGGGTAATGGGAATCACAGGAGTGCAGTTGTCACAGTAGGATTGTTATACATTATCCTTATGTCTGATACTTGCACATTGATGGTGTTGGGCAGGCACATGTGTGCTGGTATCCACAGTCAGGCCCATCCCACATTAATGCTTTATGTGGCCCTCCTTGTCTGGTTGGCATACCCATTCTGCATGTAGGGTTGTCTGTGCCCATGACACATTGTCAAGCCTAGAGTTCTACCTCTGCTGCATGCCTGATGATAGATGAGGTGGTTTCATGTTGCTGTCCAGTAATACAGATCCAAGCTGGATGACAAATGTTGGGATGTGTATGCAAGGAATCAACCTCTGAGTGTCCTCACACCGAGAAGTGCGAAGCACTGGGGAATTGTCTTCCTACAAAACGCCAGTGACTTCCCTGATTTATGTGGTGTAAAGACAGTGCATACACTGAGTCCGTACACTGAGAAGCCAGGTGCCCTTTTCGGTCCTGGGTCAAGATCAGGTGACAACAAATACTCCTATCACAGGAAAACAGTTAGAAAATGGTAAACCCAGATTTGACCTTCCGATCATCCAATCTTCCTCCTGTACAAGTTGGAAAAATCATTGAGAAACAACGGTCTTCTAATGTATTTTCACAGATACTGATTGGTGCACCTTTTGTTATTTTAATTTGATGCCATTCTAAACTGTCGCCCATGATTTCACGTGAGTGTAAAGGATGAAAAGGGTAATGTTCATACAAACTATTCCCTTCTGCAACAGATAGACATTGAAACTGCCCTTCATTACTTTTGTTTGATGACTCAACATCAAACATAGACAAGTCTGGTGCAGTTAGACTGCCTTAGTATAAATCATTGTGCCTCAATAGAAACACCAATGCATTTTTCAATTTTCCCATATCTGTAAGCTGTTGTTAAATGCTGTTATCTTTAGTGGCAAAACCATTTACTGAAACAAACAAAGCATCTCCAATGTCTCGCTTCACTCCTAGATTATTCACATTTTCTTACAAACTGAGAGGTAAATACACAACTTTGCCCATCACACCTTGCACTAACGATTTCTTTGGATGATTTTACATCTTTGTTTGCAATCAAACAATAACTTGGAAAGGATGAACATTTTGCAATGCAATCACTTCAAACATGTACAATTATTTTTGAAGCACAGAAGGGCTATCAGGCACTATCGTATCATTCAAAACACTTCTCGGAGGATTACTTCTTTGATTATAACATGCAACACAATGTCTACAAACATATAGTGCCTCTCTTGTGTCAAATTGTTCTTCTACAAACAAATACAGATACTGTATTTTCCAAACATCTTTTACACTGTGTTTAATGTTATCCTCAATGTACATGTGTTGCAAGTGAGACTTATAAAAAGTGTGTTCACAAGATACACAAACAATGTTAGGTCTTTCACTAGAAGAAACACTCAAATATTGCAATACTTCTTTTATACTGTTGAAAATCTGATCCTTTGTAAGCATAGGATCATTATTTCCACTTCCTTTAGGTGTTTCATCTATATATACATACTCTTTTAATTGCATAATATTTATCATTGGCATTGTAGAAACAAAACTTTATACAGTTCCAGTCAAAATTATTTGATTTAAACTGCAAGAGACATACTTGGTGTTTTGCACTCATAGAGTTTAAATGGAAGGTTTCTCATGTTAGTATGATGTGCAGTCAGCATCCATATATGATGAAACTGAACCTTACATCTACTTTTATCAAGACAAGCTAGAGAGTGACCGAAAAGCCCTGCTTTTTCACAAACTTCAAAGTAATCTATTCTTTGTAGCATCTTGATCTGTCTTTGAACATTATCATTTTTGTGCAAAACTTGCAACAATCTCTTTAAGACTTTCTAAGAAAACATATCAATATTGCATAAAAAATGGCATGTCCCTACCTCACAATCCTTCTTTGTTTTTATTTTTGATTGATCTACACTTTCCATTTCTGTATTATTACACCATACAATTTCTTCTTTTTTAGAAATCACAAACATCTTTCTGTATGAGGCGTGAGTTCTACTCTGTATCAAACACGTAACAAAGGTTGTCATGTGTAAATTCATGAACTCTTTCTATATTTGTATAGAATGGTGTAGTCACCTTAAGCAATTACTTAAGTTTATTCAATATGAAATGAATGTCTTTCTTTTCATATCCAAAGCTTTCTAAATTATTATTTCTTATTTCTGTTGCAAAAAAAACACTTTACCAGATATCTAGATTTTGGTTTCACACTTCTCCAAAGATTTGTAAAAACTCGAGAGTGATACATTTTCCGATATATATCTGTATTCTTCGGTTTCAAATTGATAGCACATTCGCTATCTTTTCTTCTAAATCTGTTTCTTTTTTTACTAGCTAGAAATACATTTGATACACTTGTATCCTTTTTTTACTTTCAAGAAAAACATTTTCAGTTCCATCAATATATACTGTTGGCACATCTCCTATTTGAAATTGCACATTTTCCAAAGTATTATCAATAATAGGTATTGTTGTATTACCTACAGGATTTTTATCTACAGATTTAAAAACACTACTTTTTGAAATAGTACACTCTAAAAATGTACTTTCCTGCAGACGATCCTTTCTACTCGCTTGATGTTATGGCTTTCTTGATGGTATTTTACAGAAAAGCTGTATAAAAAAATATTAAACCGAGGACGGTTACACATTATGTTAATTTATATTTTCATTACATAATATAGCTTTCATGCTCAGGCTGACGGGCAGAGACAGGGTTTAACAGATCACCAAACCAGGCATTGTAGGGCCAAGCAAAATAAGGGCCTCAGTCAAGTCTGTGGGATGTAAAACGCCATATGCACCCATCAGCACAGATGTAATAATTATTCACCACCCCAGGATTAGCCTGGAGTGTGGATAATTTTCTTTTTATTTTACTCATGACAGGAGATGTGCTCAAATAGAGTACATCTCGCATCAGAAAAAAAGAAAAACAGAAATTGCCACCGCCATTTAAATCAAACAGACACTAAATCCATTTTCGGATTACAGCGACCATGAAAAACCTATTCCAAGTTAGCTGTTGTTATTCGAAAAGGGACCTTCAAACTGATCATTACTACTGCTACTTAACAGACCATATCAGCATGTATATCCTTCCTCCACCACCCAAACCCACTATCACTAGAGTTTGAATGGCCAAGTGCCCTGGGCAGGCCCATAAAGCTACCCTACCAAACCTAATCAATAATACCGTAATTCCATACCACTATACTTTTCTTAAATAATAATTAATCTCTGGTATGTTCTCAATTCATAAGTAATGTGATAAACAACGTAGCACCAAGATAGTGCTCTACCACTTAGTTGCGTCACCCAGCTCCAGTTTTCATACCTTAGAAGCCTCTACTTAACAACTGTACACCAACTCCAGACACACAGCATTGAGTATACTGCTGGTTACATTACTGGCCCCTACCACAACCTTGCTTCATCCAGCACCCATTCAATTAATCCTCCCCAGCCATCCTCATCAAACAAACATGTACAATGAGCCACCTCATCTGTTTCATTCTATTTCAGCATAATAAGGCAATAGTCTGACCCACTACCCTTCATTCCAACTACAAAGTAATTGCTACTACTGCTACTCAACGAAACATATCAGCATGCATGTCGTCCCTTCAATACCCATCCCCACAGCAATATTGTTTCAATAACCAAGTGCCCGGGGCAGCACCAGAAAGCTATTTTAGCAAACCTCATCTATAATCCTGTTTCCCCCAACCCACTGAGCATCCTTATTCAATTTACGTATCACTATGTCAGTTCATTGCGTAACAATATATTGCATTACATACAATGAAACACAAGTATGTTCCTGCCGTTCCAAAGCACACTATTTCCAAGCAAATTGTGAAACTGCCAAATACGGTTGTTGATCATTATTTTGAAATTACTACAAACAATTAAATGAGAGTGAACATTCGGCAGTATAAAACAATGCCACAGCTACACCTTCTAATTGATTGAGTAAAGTGGAATACTATTAAACAGCTCATATAGCATACATAACCTGAGCAAAATTTGAAGACAGTCCAAAATCACCAATATAAGATCATACAAAAACAGCTTAATATCCAACTACAAAGCACACACACAACAACAATATTTGCCAAGGGTAGAATTATACTGCTTGCTTAACAGTAGAGTTTCTTATGTACCCACACACATATCACATCTTCCAATGTCAGTGAGAAACAATATTTATTTGGAAATATATATTTTTTTACACATAAGCATAGCATAACATGTCATACTGCTTCATCACTCTCCTAAAATACACTGAAGTAAAATATGGAAAACCCTACGTTTCAAACAGTACTTATAAACCTGACTAAATTAGACACCAAAACATACTTCATGTATCTTAGAAATACAACTATTTAAAATATATATAAAATATATAAAAACACACTATCACTCACCTTGCGGTGGTTGAATTAATAAATAGATCTTCAAAATAGCCGAACACAGAACTTGTGCACACTCTCACATCTGGAACCAGAATGTGGCAAGTTCACAAAAAGGTCACTTTCATGTCCTTCATAATTCAATATCATGGACTGTGGAAAGCAAACAAGTAAAATGACAAACACATTTTTATTGCAACCTATATCAATCAATAAACCCCAACACACACCTTCCAAAGAATACTTTATACAACATTTACACACTTAATAAAATATTTTCCCCTTAATTTTCCAAATTAACTAACTGCGGTTATAACCACTGTTCCACAACAAAAACCCTCCTATAGACGCGGTTACAAGTACATTTTTCAAATGTGTTGAAAAACACATAGTACAAAGGTTTCAACATTAATTCGCACTAGCCTTCAGATGAGAACATCCAAACAGAAACACATGTACACATCTGTGCTAAAACACCCACAAAATAATGTGATCATGGCACCAAAATACAGACAGCTATAACCACGGGTACAATTTACAGGTTTATATCTGTGGCTACTAAAGCACGCCACAAAGTATGACATACGATTGAAGCGTTAATAGTCGTGGATTGAGTCAACGGCCAATAGACGCAGCTACCCATAACATTTTTACAGATTTTAAAAGACATAATAACAGGGTGCAATAATTCAAACAACATTAAGGTAAACATGAGAGAATGGAATCAGAAACTCATGGGAAATTGTGTAGTGTAAAACCAATGGAACAACATGATCAATGTACAAAAATTGGAATTGCCATACATGCAGAAAAAGTAATAGTCGTAGATGTGCCTTAATAATATCCACACCAATAATCCAGCTGACAGCTGGTTACCCGCGGCTCTAATACTCCTGACATGGCACAATGTTTTATTGGCTGCACTCGTAACTGCGGCTATTTGCAAAAAAAGGCATCAAAAGTATTTTCCTTTCCCAATATACTTAAAGAGTTCTTTGGGTGGCTCTTAAAATAGCCATTGGGTTCTTTTAGCAATGTATAAAATATATTTTCAATCAGAGAAATACTCTTGACCTCTATTTTCAAAAAAAACAAAATTTTGGAACGTGCTCTTTCTTTAGATGATTAATGAATGTACTTTCCTAAACAGAAAAAAAACCTGTACTCCCAGTCAAAAATATGTCTCCACAATCGCAGCATGATCCTCTCATTTCAAACACTCCATTTACAATAACTTTATAGAACCAAAATAACTGTGTAAGCCAATGCTTTGAGAACATATCACCAATGTCCTCAACATCACTATAAACCCGATTTTCAAAATTCTCTAATTCTCCACAGTACTCTAAACAATCACAATCGGGTAGGTTAAGAAAACTTGGAGAACAAGAGAGAATAGGGTAGGATAGGTAATCTTGGAGAACAAGGAATAGAAAACAATCAGACTGGTAGAAATACTAGTAGTATCATGTTTTTTTTAATGAAGACCTCTATAGATAGTTGACAATTTTGAGGAATCATTTTTTTCGTGCTGTCATTTTCATTGTTTTACATATTCCTCCCCCACTGAGCATTCCAATATGTCCAATCATAATAGTAACAGCAGTGATGACGTTATCATTTTGGTTCCAAATCCATCCCCACCCAGGAAAAAGGCAACTGAGATGAAAACCACTGATGAGAGTTGCACCTCTTTAAAATCAAAGAACACTGTTACAAAAAATAGGCAGAGGAGATACTTTGCACATACTGAAACAAAACTCTACATCACAGGCCATCCAACATTCTGTGTGCAGCACCTCCATCCACCAGTGGAACAACATCATCAACTGCAAATGAACCGTCAACTTCAGCAGCGGTCTCAACTGCACAGACTTGTGTTTTACAAGCTCCCAAAATGGCCCTTTTAAAGCTCACAAAAATACATAAAATTGAGCACAGACTGCAGAAATATACTACAATGTCTATTGTAATTTATTTAAGGCAGTTTCAGAAATCAAAATCTCCCAATTGGTTGCCGAAGTGAAACAAGAATGTTAAAAAAGAGGCAAGTGACGTGCTATGCACATTGTGCAAAAACACTCTACGACAGATTCCTTCTTCTGTTCCATCGCAAAGCCTGTGAACCTCAATAATGAGAAACCATCTGGTATGAATCCACTGCAAAGATGTAGATGATGACTATCAGAAATCACACGAGCACCACAAATAAAAATGCATGGGGCTCATACATTACATTCACAGAAATTAGCACAAACTCCAACACCTGCATCCACAAGAAAACACAAACATCGAATGAAGCCTCAACTTCTTCAGCAGTGTCAACTGTTTTTATCCAGCTGCTCCCATGTCCAACAGTACCACTATTTTCTGAATGCAGGTTGACCTTTCACAGAAGTAAACTGTACAACATCTAGTGAAAGCCCACTGGGATGCTGAGATTGATACAGCTGCAATAAAATACAGACAAAATAAATTACTAAAATGAACTTGCAAACCACCGTCAATTCAACTACCTCACAAAACACTCAAAAGACCTAACACTACTGTATACATGAAAGTGGATTAACATTACAATAGATGCAATCAAATAAACCTTCAATCTCACTAACATAAATACAAAAAAAGAAATGCATGAAGGAAAATGTCATTAATTGACACAACTAATTGTATAGGTCCATATTTCAAAAACTTAGAAAATATATCAAATACTTGGCACACAATCAAAGCAGATGAAAACAATCATAATGACCAACTGTTAGCAGTGGTAAATATAACTAACACAGACAACACTGCAAATAAAGCTTCAAAAATATTAAAATGATTTCACACTTACTTTCCCATCAGTCACACTCCTGCTAACTCCACAGTTAGATTTTTATAATGAAAAGGATAAAACTGCAGAAAATTGTGGCTTTTATACTTTCCAAAATGAACATCAAAGAAAGAAGTCTATATACTAATAAAAATACTAAAATGGATGACACATTTTCCCAACAACCTATCACAGACAGCTACAGAAAAAGAAAAGTACCAACAACAAATAGCAAATAATGAAACTCACAGAAATCTATTCCTCCCCCCTCCCCCAACCAGCATCTTTCATAGCTGTGGCTTTTTTCGACCCCACTGCAGATCCTGCTTTGTATTCGTGGCTACACATATTTCTTTTTCAAACTCAAAATCAAACTAAGCCAGCCTTCCAAGTTTCAAATAAAATTAGGGAACACCTAAGCACACAAAATAACACACAGATGCATTTCTATGCTATATCTTCCACATAACAATATAATTATTGCACAAAAAATGTATCTTTATATATGCAGCTATAAATATAGCCGCACCTATGAACATAACCAATAAAAAACTAAAAGCGTTAACGTGCCTAAGCATGTGCTTTTTATACATGTGGTTAAGGACACCCATACATGAGCAGTTAACTGATAACCGTGGCTATTTGCAAACACTACGACTTAGAACATTTATTTCCACTCCTCCAAACTCCAGACAAGTGTCCATAATACACATATCAACCCCCCTTCACTCCCCATGGTCCTCCTCCACACCCTTGTCTCTCCCAATCCCCAAAAATACTCAATTGATCTATGATGCCACTCAACCCAAAATGTCAGATAGCCGTGGCTACCACATGTCCACAAACACACACAATATAGCCAGTCTGCACACAGTACCACATCTACCAGCGAGTAGCAACGCTGCACACTGAGTGGCTTCTTGAGAGCCACGGATGATTACAACAGTACCATCAAACAATTACAAACTCAAAAACACACACATCATACATACCCTGCACATACAAACATAATTTAAACTAGAAATAATGTTCCTGTTATAAAAGAAAGATTGCCAATACAATGGCTGGTTTGAAAACTGTGTAGCAGATCGGAGACAGTTGGCTGTTTTGGTTACTGCCTTTTTTAATACATACATAATGGATCAGTCTTAGAAGGGATTCCTTCAGGTACAAACAGTGTACTTGTTTTCACACTGAAGCCTATAGCCACTGGTATGGTCCAACAAACCCACTGCTACGACCCTCCCCAGTCTTTGCTCGGATAACTGCACCTCCAATATTCAACAGCCGATTGGGCTACACCGTAGCTGTGGTTATTCATCTGTGTTTTAAAAAAATAATAAAATCCTTATATCTGAAAAAAAAGAAAACATAATCAGTTAGGAAACATGCACATTTTAAGAAACACAATTTAATACACAAGTTTTTATGACCCTCATATCTTGTATGCAGTGCATCACATGCACTATGTAAGATACAACATGTGTACATACAACACAGTTATTTTCTTTCCACATACTAATCATTGGGTCATTGGAAATATTAATCCCACTTAGATTTTTTTAAAAAAACACTGTTAAAAAGCCAGGTGTGAGCAGTGTTTGTGCATAATCAAACTCCACACATTGAAGGTGCTGCCACCAACAACCAGGGACTTGAAAAACCTGCAGCACTCGATTTTGAGAATCATCAGAAATGCTAGACAGGTTCAAAAAGAAGGCTTTCATAAAACTGTCCACAAATGTTCTCCAGCAGTACCACTATGTTTTGAATATGGGTTGACCTTTCATGTAAGTTAACTGTCCAACATCTTGTACAAATCCACAGGGATGATGAAAACGATACAGCAAATACAAAACAAAAATATAAAATGACAAAATGAATTTACAAAACACCATCAACTGTACTTCCTCACAGAAAACTCAAAGCAGCTACAATTACTGCATAGCTCAAACTGCATTACAATTACAACAAATACAATCAAATAAACCATCAACCCCACTAACAAGTATACACAATCTAAATACCTACAATACAGGCCATTGATTGACAAATCTAATTGTGTAGGCCCATGTTAGTGAAAGTTAAACAAATACATAAAAAATACTTACCACACAATCAGAGCAGATGAAGAAAATTATAATAAACACCATCTGAGAGCAGAAATTAAAATAACTAACACATACAACAAGCAGCAAATAAACATTCAAACATATAAATATTTATTAAGACTTACTTTCACATCAGACACACTCCTGTCATGTACACAGTGAGAATTCTGGAATAAAAAGGATACAACTGCAGAAAATATTGGCTTTTATACTTTCCAAAATGAATTCCAATATAAGAGGACAATATAGCAATAAAACTACTAAAATGGATTACACATTTTCACTACAACCAATCACTAAGAGCTACACATATAGAGCAGTAACAACAACCAATACCAAACAATGAAACTCACAGAAATCAAATTTTCCCCACCCAGCCTCTTTTATAGCCGCAACTATTTGATGTGGCTGCACACCTTGCTTTGTATCCGCGGCTGTAAGTACATTTTTCTACAAGCTAAAAAATGTAACTAAATGGGCCTTCAAACCTTCAAATCAAATAAGTGAATAACTAAATACATAAAATACAACAACCAGATTCATGTCTGTACTGTATCATCCATATAAAAATATGATTATTGCACAGAAAATTGATGTTTATAGGTGCAACTTTAAATATACCCACTGTTGCAGCCACAACTAATAAAACGCTGAATTGTATAAACGTATAAACGCGCCTACACACATTCTTTTCAATAGACGCAGCAAATACATGATGTTCCATTTGCCATAATATAGCTGTGGCTGCATAACTGTACATATTTAGACGCGGCTAACAATTTTGTGCACAGAGTGTCTGCTGCATAGCCACAGATAAGCACAACAGTAACATCAACCAATCAAAAACTTCAAAATCAACATAACTTGCTCATACAAACTATTAGAAACTTCAAACTCTGAATCATTTTCCTAGAAACAGAAAAAGACTGCAGATATCATGGCTGGTTTGAAAACTTTGTGGCTAAATAGAGCAGGTTGGCTGTTTTTGGTTGCATGCTTTTTGTGAGAAACTAAATATTAAGATGGAACTTGGTTTGAGAGATTTTGCAATTAAATGGTTTGTATTGCAGGGAATGCATTGGTTCCAAGTTTTTCCAAAATTGTAAAGGCAGGACAGGGCAGTCAGATGTCATACTAATTCATTGTGGAGGCAATGATTTGAGGAATGTACCAGGTGTGACCCTTGCTTTAATGATGAAACAAGACTTGGAAAAACTAATGGAACTATTTCCTCACACCATCTTTATCTTTTCCAATCTGACACAGAGGCAGAAATGGAGATGGCCCACCAGATTTAATGGTAAAATTGAGAAATCATGGAGGGATGTTAATAAAGCAGTTTCAGCGTTCATGACAGACCACAACTAATTATGGATTTTGAACAACAACATACAGTTCTACATGGCCAATTTGTATAGACATGACAGAGTACACCTAACTGATGAAAAAAGTGTGGTGTTCCTTCAAAACATCAAGACAGTACTTCAGATATGCTAAAAAAAAACTACACTCACTGTAGCCCAAAACAGTACTTTTAAGGGCTACCTATGACATATAAATACACAAATACAATAAAAAAAAAAAAAGGTTTTTTATAATACCCGTGGTTACACTTCATTCACTTTTATCATAACCACGGTTAGGTAAACTGGATAAAAAGGGGAATCACTTCAGGTTTTATAGTACAATACAACTTAAAAGATCACTACAGTACAACACTACTCATGCTTATGTAAAGTAGCTAAAGATAAAGAAAGCAGAGAATAATGCATAACAGTAAACTGGATAGTCGAACATTTCACAGCTACACAAAATAAAAACATGAGTGAGAATACGCAAACTAAAATACATTGCAAAGGACATCTAAAACTAGGGTATGATTCCTCCTTTTTATATTAATTTTGTCAAACTATGTTCTTCTCTTTTTCTCCAATTATCACATATGCAAAAGTCTAAAAATACACACCCAAAATAAAAAAAGACTCACAAATACCTAGCAGGTCACCGACCATGACCTTTGGCTATGGCCAGTAATTTTTCACCTCCAACGTCACTATACCTATAAAAAAACAACTTACAAAATAAAATAAAACACTGACTCCCCAAAATGTATAGCCGTGGGCACAGAACTACTCCTACCCATGGATATCTGTAGTCCTTAATAGCCTCGGATATAGCCGCGAATATCGTCAAAGCAGTCGAAAAAACAAAATCCTTTTGTACCAGCCAAGGCCCTCACCAACTGCTCCCCTCATCTGTGCCAGCTCCCCCTACTCCCCAGGAGGCCTCCTCATCTCCCTAGCCCGCTCCCTTGCTCCTGACAACATATGCTATTTCTGGGATGCATTTTGCTTTCAGATGCCAGCTATTCATGGCTATAGCCGAGGCTACAGATTGCTTTGTATTGTAAACTCGGTCTCTAGACCCCCTCCAACTCCCACATTTTACTTGGTGCCCTCTAGCCCCCCCACCCCCTCCCCCACCTGTAGCCTAATGGTATTTGCACTTTTTTGACCTGCAAACAGCTTTTTTCCTGTGTTTCATTTTCCATACCCTCGTTACCTTTCTCAAAACACCCAGTTTTGAGTAAATCCCCCAAATATCTCTATCTATTTTTTGAATGGGGAACCCCATTCTCCATCAAACATTTTAAAAACTATGGCATGAAATAACCCCAAACTATGCTTGGTTCGTGAGTCAACACTTTGTGCCCAAGTCGTTCTGTCCAGTGGTTTGGGCGGTGTGTTTTGGCAAAAATTGAACATGTTTTTCTATGGGAAGATGAATGGGAAGTAGGCCGCACTTTTTGAAATAAAATTATTTTTGATGCTTAATAACTCTCACTTTATAACTAATCTTTACAAAACTTTTCAGTCTTGGGGAGCACTGGTTTTTAATCACTTTTGAAATTTCGGCCAAAACCGTTACCCCAATCAAAAGTCATTAACGGCAGAATTTTGAGAGTATGACTCACCTTAACTATAGGGCGGCAATGGCTGCCCTATAATTTAAAATTGAAAATGTGTGGATTTGTGGGTTTGTGGCTTAGCGTATTTTCCCTATAAAATTCCACTCCGTTTCACCAATCTGTACCAAAATGTGCACAGCTACCCATAATGAACCTGTGGACATTGATTGCAACATGACAAATCCCCATCCTTTCCCTGGATTTCAGCAAAAGTGCAAATTTGGGTCCGAGTTTGTGGGTTTGTTCCCTGTACAATTCCACACTGTTTCACCAATTGGCACCATATTCTGCACAGTCACCTGCTAGGACACTCCACGCATAAGTGGCTACATGACATCTGGACACCCTGGTCCTTTCCCCGGTTTTCAGAAAAAGTGAAAAAGCGGGTGTGGTTTGTGGCTTGGCAAAAGTTTGTTACTTATATAATTCCACACAAGTTTACCAATCTGCACCACACTTAACATAGTTATCTATAAGGCCCCTCTGGACATTACTGGTTATTTGTCATTTGGGCACCCCACCCGGTTCCCTGGATTTCTGCACAAGTCAAATTGTGTTTGTGTGTTTGTGGCTTGGCAAAATGTTACTGCTTATTCAATTCCACACCATTTCACCAATCTGCAAAAAATGTTGCATAGTTACCTCTTAGGGCCCTCTGGACATTACTACATATATGATATTTGGACACACCACCCCTGTACCTGGCTTTCAGCAAAAGTCAAAATGTTTTGTGGGTCTGTGGCATGTTCACCAGGAAGGGAAACAAAAAATGTATGAGAGGTGAATGGCAGGCGAAGTTGAAGGCATGTGGCATTCCATAAGTTTCAAAATGTTTGCTGCATCAGGTGAAATTGCTTTTCCAGAGTATTTTTGTGTGGCGGTGCCTGCCGACAAAGCCGTAAACCATTTTCACTGGGAAGGGAAGCAAAACATGTTGTTTCTAAAAAAAGCCTTACAATGCCGTAAACCATGTTCACTGGTAAGGGAAACAAAAAATGTAGTTTCTAAACAAGCCTTACAGTGAACATGTACTTTAGTAATAATTAACTTTAGGGCCATAGTTGTTGGCAACATTGCTATCATGTTACCCATCATGCTGCTCAGGAATCTCTGTGTTGTTCCCATGTAATAATAACCCGGGCAATGGCGGGTATATCAGCTAGTTAATTAGTAAAAATTATTCCAATTTATCTCAGCTACTTTCCCGATTTTTTAATGGACAGGCCAAGTTTAATTTTGTTTCATTTAGTCCTTGATGTTTGCTCAATGGAGCTCCTTTGTCATCCTGGTATGGGCCACTTAAATCATCACTAATCAATGGTATTGTCTAGGTACAGATAGTGTGGCAACACTTGTATATTTTACACCCTAGTCACATGGGAATTAAAAAATGTCTTCTATCATTCAAGGGTGCCCCACACTACGGTGATATTCCCTCCTACTTAGTGAGGATATAATAGATGTGTTGAGCAAAAAGAGGGCACAATAACAGTTCTCTATATAAAACACTAAGGGGGTAATTCATAGAATTTCGCGCACAAGAGGCGCACGCGGCTGGCGCACAGTGTGCGTGTGCGAATGTCTGCGCCAGCCACGTGCACTAAAATCCATTTCCGCGCACAGCGTATTCATGGATTTTAGCCTCCCAAACCAGCCGTGGTGCAGAGTGGCGCAGTGACCCTGCAGCAGCGCCAGTTACGCCCCCAAGAACGCCCCTAGCGCAAGGAAAAGCCATCAAAATCCCCAATCCAGCGCAAAGGGCTGCGCTAACCCTGGACCAGTTTACAGGGCTGCCAAACAGCAAATGCCAAGCGGGGAACGGGTATTACTGGGGTTCGCGTGAAGTTTCACACGCGATAGGCCCTGTGCATGTGGGGTATGTGGATAACTGGGGTGTGCGTGAAGTCTCACATGCTATTTGAGCAGGGTACGTGTATTTCGGGGGTGCGTGGGAAGTTTCACACGCGATTGGCCCTGTGCGAGAGGGGTACGTGGATAACAGGGGTGCGTGGGAAGTCTCACATGCGATTTGAGCAGGGTATGTGTATTTCAGGGGTGCGTGGGAAGTTTCACATGCGATTGGCCCTGTGCGAGTGGGGTATGTGGGTAACTGGGGTGCGCAGGAAGTCTCACACGCGATTTGAGCAGGGTACGTGTATTTCGGGGGTGCGCGGGAAGTTTCACATGCGATTGGGCCTGTGCGAGTGGGGTACGTGTATTCCTGGGTTGCGCGGGAAGTTTCACACGCAACTTGAGCAGGGAATGTGTATTTCGGGGGTGTGCGGGAAGTTTCACACGCGATTGGCCCTGTGCGAGTGGGGTACGTGGATAACTGGGGTGCGCGGGAAGTCTCACATGTGATTTGAGCAGGGTACGTGTATTTCGGGGGTGCGCGCAAAGTTTCACACGCAATTGGCCCTGTGCGAGTGGGGTATGTGGATAACTGAGGTGCACGGGAAGTCTCACACGTGATTTGATCAGGGTACGTGTATTTCGGGGGTGCGTGGGAAGTTTCACACGCGATTGGGCCTGTGCGAGTGGGGTACGTGTATTCCTGGGGTGCCCGGGAAGTTTCACACGCGACTTGAGCAGGGTACATGTATTTCAGGGGTGCGCGGGAAGTTTCACACGCGATTGGCCCTGTGCGAGCGGGGTAAATGGATAACTAGGGTGCACGGGAAGTCTCACACGCGATTTGAGCAGGGTACGTATATTTCGGGGGTATGCGGGAAGTTTCACACGCAATTGACCCTGTGCGAGTGAGGTACGTGGATAACTGGTGTGCGCGGGAAGTCTCACACGCGATTTGAGTAGGGTACATGTATTTCGGTGGTGCATGGGAAATTTCACACGCGATTGGGCCTGTGCGAGTGGGGTATGTGTATTCCTGGGGTGCGCGGGAAGTTTCACACACGATTTGAGCAGGGTACGTGTATTTCGGAGGTACGCAGGAAGTTTCACACGCGATTGGCCCTGTGCGAGTGGGGTACGTGTATCCCTGGGGTGCGCGGGAAGTTTCACACGCGATTTTGCTGTCAGAGTGGTGTACTGAATTTCGGGGGTGCGCGGGGAGTCCTACACGTGAATTGGCAGTGTGGGTCCTACCAGGTGTTCCCTCTATACCCCCCACGGCCCCTGCAGGCAGCCCACACCACAGGGGACTACCCTGCACCCCTGGTCATCTCCCGCATGCAGCCCATCTACCATGGACATGCCCCCCAGCCAAGCCACATGTCAGCTTGCAATACTGATCACCCACTCATGTCCCCCTACACCCCCACACCCCAGCAGTCAGGGGCACCTGCCAGCAGGCCCCCACTCATGTCCCCCTGCACCCCCACCCCCCAGCAGTTCGGGGCACCTGCCATCAGGCCCCCACTCATGTCCCACTCATGTCCCCCTGCACCCCCACCCCCAGCAGTCAGGAGCACCTGCCAGCAGGCCCCCACGCATGTTCCACTGATGTCCCTTTGCACCCCACCCCCCCAGCAGTCAGGGGCACCTGCCAGCAGGCCCCCACTCATGTCCCCCTGCACCCCCACCCCCCAGCAGTACAGGGCACCTGCCATCAGGCCCCCACTCATGTCCCACTCATGTCCCCCTGCACCCCCACCCCCCAGCAGTCAGAGGCTCCTGCCAGCAGGCCCCCACTCATGTTCCACTCATGTCCCTTTGCACCCCCACACCCCCAGCAGTCAGGGGCACCTGCCAGCAGACCCCCACTCATGTCCCCCTGCACCCCCACCCCCCAGCAGTCAGGGGCACCTGCCTTCAGGCCCCCACTCATGACCCACTCATGCCCCTTTGCACCCCCACCCCCCAGCAGTCAGGGGCAACTGCCAGCAGGCCCCCACTCATGTCCCCCTGCACCCCACCCCCCAGCAATGCGGGGCACCTGCCATCAGGCCCCCACTCATGTCCCACTCATGTCTCCCTGCACCCCCAGCAGTCAGGGGCACCTGCCAGAAGGCCCCCACTCATGTCCCTTTTCACCCCCACCCTGCAGCAGTCAGGGGCACCTGCCAGCAGGCCCCCACTCATGTCCCCCTTCACCCCCACCCCCCAGCAGTCAGGGGCACCTGCCTGCAGGCCCCCACTCATGTCCCACTCATGTCCCTTTGTACCCCCACACCCCCAGCAGTCAGGGGCACCTGCCAGCAGTCCCCCACTCATGTCTCCCTGCACCCCCACCCCCCAGCAGTGCGGGGCACCTGCCATCAGGCCCCCACTCATGTCCCACTCATGTCCCTTTGCACCCCCACCCACCAGCAGTCAGGGGCACCTGCCAGCAGGCCCCCACTCATGTCCCCCTGCATCCCCAGCCCCCAGCAGTCATGGGCACCTGCCAGCAGGTCCCCACTCATGTCCCCCTGCACCCCCACCCCCCAGCAGTGCGGGGCACCTGCCATCAGGCCCCCACTCATGTCCCACTCATGTCCCCCTGCACCCCCACCCCCCAGCAGTGCGGGGCACCTGCCATCAGGCCCCCACTTTTGTCCCATTCATGTCCTCCTGCACCCCCACCCGCCAGGAGTCAGGGGCACCTGCCAGCAGGCCCCCACTCATGTCCCACTCATGTCCCTTTGCACCCCCACCCCCCAGAAGTCAGGGGCACCTGCCAGCGGGCCCCCACTCATGTCCCTTTGCATCCCCACCCCCCAGCAGTCAGGGGGACCTGCCAGCAGGCCCCAACTCATGTCCCACTCATGTCCCCCCTACACGAAATAAAGATGCACAGTCATGGCCCACTTCTACACCAAAAAATACCACATCACGCCATCCCATTCTTGAGACGCAATGATTTGCCAATCCACCCCACACTGACATGCCTATCTCAAGACACAAACCAAAACTCAACTATGTACATCAACACATGTCCATCACACACATACACTGGTTGGCATTGCTTGTGTAAACCCACAATTTCGCATGCATCAACCCAATGAGCAAATCCCACACATGGAACTAAAATATGAAAATGTATTATGTACATAAATAAATAAATGAAATGAAAGCATACCAAAATATCAAACATGGAATGAAAAGCATGTGAAAAAGATGAGTGAATGAAAATGATAAGCAATGCAATCATTTTTGAAATAAAAACAGTCCAAACTCTCCCTCCACCAACGCAAATCCAAAAAAAGGTAAATAAAAGATATCAATTTTTTCATGTTCATAATGATAAATACAAATGCGAAATCAATCCATAGTCCAACTATTTACAATACATTGTCCTGAAGAAAAAAAAACATTACTCCATGGCCATTATGAAAAAAAAATCCAAATGAATCCATGATGTAACTATATAATCCATTGTCCAAAATAAAAATCCATTAATCCATGTGCAAAAATCCCAAAAATAAATCAATCCATTGTACAACGATGTAAAGGGTCCATGAGCCCAACTAAACAAATGAAACCTACCTAAGAAACTACCTAAAAATATAACAATATACAAATGTGTGTGGCATTGTCCATTGACCACAAATAAAAGGAAAATGAAAAGGAAACCTAACCCTAAAAACTATTTACAATGGCAGCGGGCTAGTCCGACGGCTCACTTTTGGATGTCCCGGGCCAGGGCATCATCGAACTCCTGCTCAATGTTCTGGAGGCAGTCCTCTTCCATGGCCCCGAGGGTTCGACATTTTCTCCTCCAATTCCCTGCGAATTGCCTCGAGGCACTCGGCCCGTCTCAGGGCCCTCCCCATGGAGTTCTAAACCCTGATCATCGTGAGCCGTGCTTCTTCTGCCCGCTGCCGCTCCGCATCCATAGCATGGCCTAACCGCTGCCACATGGACGACACTTCCAGTCCTGGGTCCTCCTGCCCTCTGGCTGATGCCTGCCCCTCCGATGACGAAGGCCCCGAGCCATCATGGCTCCAACCTTGTTGCTGCTGTGCCTCTGCCTGTGCCCTGGCTCTTGCTGCCTGCACATCCTCCTCCGGCTGGGGTGCAGTTGTTGATGTGGCCACCCCTGCTGGATGTCCGACTCCCAACTGTGGCAGGGATGTGTCCTCCACCAGCCTGGCCGCAGGGTCAGAGGCAGCTCCACAGGGTACCCAAGTGATACAATGGGTGGGAAGATGGCATGGAGTACGACTGGCACATAGGGGGTTCAGTTGAGGAGGGGGTCAGAACAAGGTCCAGCAAACAGAGGAATCCGGCCCTGGTGAGCTGTCCCAGTAGGTCAACGCGGTCAATGAGCCATTCGAGATGACGTGCAGTCTCCTCATGAAAAGACTGCAGGTCACCTTGCACGGCCCGTTGACGCAACGCCACCCCACACAGGACAGGCTCAACCCGGTCCCGGATAGTCACGTCCGCAGGGAGAGGAAGGCCAGTTGTTGTAAGCGGATCCCCTCCCTGAAAACGGGTCTGGACGTAGGCATCCCTGCTGGTGCGAGATGATGCAGTCACAGGATCGGGGACAGGATTACACACAGGCACCTCCGCGGTGGCCTGTGCTGCCTCCTGTCCCTGCCCCTGCACTGCACCACTAGCACTAGTGGAATCCCCACCTCCAGACCCCGTGTCTGTCCCTTGCACGGCCTCCTCCTCCACCAAACCCCCCACCAACCTGGATGACTCCGTGCCATCTTCCTCCGTCGGACCCTGTGGGGTCTCAGATGCCCCTTCTGCTGCCGAGGAGTCCAACTCCGACCTCCGCCTCTTGGACCTTCCCTCGGCAGCTCCGGCCTGGGACGCGGCACCGGACTCCTCACTCCCCGACAAGATGACAACCTGGCAGGGGAGCCGGGCCTTGCGTGTCCGGCTGGCGGGCTGATCCCTGCCGCTGTGCTCTACAGCACCATCTCCGCCCTCTTCTTCAGTTGACGCGGCAGACAGGGAGAAATAAAACACAGGGATCAGGGCACTGTACAATGGACTGATACACGCATGACAGCTGCACATGAGTGGCATTGTTTAACTGCAGACACTGCATCACACTCCACGACACACATGTCATTTTAAATCACACACATGAACATTTCAACAGCAATATTGCACCAGGCAGCACCATCCATACACATACAACAGCATGAACAGCCAAAGGTGAGCCTGACATCACATGAAACACAAGGAGTGCACTAGACATGCACACACGCCACCACACTTACATGCATGTCTACATCTCCTCCAACTGTTGCAGTGATGAGATCGCCATACATGTCACATCTGCCATTCATCCTTCTAAATATCAGTGTCACGTGCATCCATTTTGCATCACAGTTGCACACTTGTCAGATACACATACATGCACATGTAAACAGTGCAGATACATGCATTATGAACCACCATCCATGCCGCAACCATGCCAATGTACATACACAGAAATTCAAACATGAGTGCTCCCACACCTGCATTTGCCCAGCATGCTTACCAACACATACACCATCAATGTGTCTCACAACTGAGAGGACTCACATGTGGCAGCCTCACGCCCATGTTCATACACATCCCTACATGGCCCTACATAAACGCATGTGCAACCTGAACACTACTGGCACACCAGGACACGCACAGCGTACTATCAACATGCATGTACACTTACCGCTCGACTCCAGATGGGTCTGCCTTTCAAGTATCTGGACGTAGAGCTCGACTCCAGATGGGTCTGCCTCTCAAGGATCTGGACTTAGAGCACTGGGCATATGCGTTCCAGGACCCTCATTTGATGGTTCGACAGCTGGCCCCGGCGCCCCTTGGCATCCGCTGCCTTAGCAAGGCGCCGGGCCTTGTTGAGGGTCCTGGACCTGAAGTCCTCACAGCGCTTCTTGACATGATGTAAGTCACAGACTGCCACCCCCTCCGCGTTGATGGCAGTCACGATGTCCATCCAGACCCTGGTCCGTCCTTCATTGACGGCACGCAAACTTCCAAAGAGGGCATCATACTGCCCCAGGACTTGTTCCACCAGGACACCAACTTCGGTGGCAGTGAAGCTGGTGACCCTATGCCTCTCTGGCTGGGGGTTGCCAGTGCTGCCAGATGGTGTTGTGCTGGACATGGCAACCCCAGAGGCAGGAGTGGGTGGGCAACTGGGTCTTGGGGTTAGACTGTGGAGCGATGGAATCCCAGTCGGGAGTCTTCAGTTCCAGCAGGGGTGGTCACAGCAACTACACCCCTGGCTGACATGCAGGCAGCAAATGGCAGGGCACGTGGGCAGCAGGCAGTCAGGCAGCAGCAGATGGCAGGTGGGAGCCTGCTCGGGGCTCTGGGAGGCAGTAATTCGGCCTTCTGGGCAGGAGCGTGGTCTTCCATGTGTTTTTGCGTGGCCAGCTTGATACGGAGTGATTTGGCACGTGAAAAAATTGCACGTAAGCGTGTAATTCGAGGGAAGGGCCTTAGCGCGTAAGCGCGTCAGCACACGTACGTGATTTCATTGGACCAAAGGCCCTTAGCGTGTAAGCGCATAAGTTACATTATGCGTGCGGCCGTTTCCCTCATAACACGTGATGGCAGAGCACACGTGGAAAAACTGCACATCCGAGTGTCATCGCGTGTAATTGGAGGAAAGGGCCCGCATACACGCGTATCTGACAAGTACGTGTGGGCCGGTTTAAAAGCCACCTCCTGATGCAGCAGCAGAGGGTGATGAGAGCGACAGCAGCAGTTCTCCCACAATGGCATAGCCATGCAGGCCATGAGCCCATGGAGGTGTTTTTTTTCCCAACATCCACACAGGTGGCTTTTGGTGCACACCCTGTCATCGGACCTCCTGGGTGGCCTCCCCCACCAGGCCCCCACATGGCCATTTTTGATTTTTGATTTTTGATTTTTTTTTACAGTGTGTTGCTTTGTGTGGCTCCCGTGGGCATCCACTGTATTCCGGCTGGGCACATGCAGGCTTGTCCTGAGTTTGGGTTAGATGCTTGGGTTTGTGAGACACACACCCCTCCTGCTTCCCGTTTCCATGGGCTTGCAAAGGGTTTGCCCAAGTGACAGTGAATTACACAGTGACGTTGGACCCCCATGAGCTGTGTGGGCAGTCTGTAGTCAATACTGTGTATACATTCCTAGTGGATATTGTTGTTGTATTGTACACTGCATGGTGAATTGATATCTGCTTGTGCATCCACGTCTTCCTCCTAATTTGCAGGTTCATTCCTCATGTCTTCACAAGGCCGTCTACTTTGGAGATGGAGTTCATGTTGTAAGCAGTGCACTTACACATTTGCGTGGCAGCAACACTGTACAGTTGGAAGGGGTCGATGTGCTGGCATAATCAGGTTGTAAGACTACCACTACTTTAACTTAGTACTGTGATGTTTTTGCTATGTTTGAGGTTGTGTAGCTGCATTGTATTGTTGGTAAGTATTTGATCATGTGTGTTGTTAGTTCTACATTTCTGGGAGCATATTGTGTGTGGCCAGTTTCCATTAGGGACACTGTACTTTGTGACACTTGTGTCAGGTTTTGGGGATTGCTGTGTTTGCTCTCACATAGCATGACATGCCATGGAGTGTTGGGTGGTGGTGCTGGGGAGGGGTTGGGTGACATGGCACTGTTGTCATGTTGTATTTTGCAAGGGGGTAATGAATTTAGCAGGCAGCATAGAAGTGTGTCTTTTGATGACACAGCATTGGTGGTGTTTGTGTAGGTAGGGATGCACACAATGTAACACTTCCAGGTGACCAATCTCAGGCTGGTATGGTTGTGACAGTTGACTGTCCCTTATGTCATCATCATTGATTGTCAGCTGGTATGTGCCAGGGCTGTGTGCACTGCACAGGGGTGTGATTTTAGGTGAAGTAATTAGCCACCAGCTGCGTACGGGCTGCCTCACCCCGTGCCCTTTCCCCTCCCAGGCGCAGCAGCCGTGCATGTGGTTAGGGATGTGGGGCACCACCATGTCCACCGGCAGGCCCCGGCGTGTTGCAACGTTGTGCAGGACACATGCTGCCACTATGATCCTGTACACTACTGGGGGAACGTATAACAGCTGCCCGCCAGAACGGTCAAGGGAGCGAAAGCGTGACTTGAGCACTCCGAATGTGCGCTCCACTATGCCCCGGGTTGCAATGTGGGCTGTGTTGTATCTTACCTTGGGTGGCGTGATGGGGTTCCGAATTGGCGTCATCATGTGGGTGCTTAGAGGGTAGGCACTGTCCCCTGGGGAGGTGAAGATGGGTATCATTAGTGGGGTTGTGACATTACTCAGTATCTGACATGCATGCATGTGCTGTGACATTTATACTCACCGAGCAGCCATGTATTGCCATGCCGCCCAGCTTCTAGGCCCCGGTGTAGGGTTGACATTCTGTAAATAATACTGTTGTGGGTGGACCCTGGATAGTTGGCATATACTAAGGTGATGATTCCCTTGTCATCACATACTACCTGCACGGTGATGGAATGCCAGTGCTTGCGGTTTCTATAGATGTGCTCTGATGCCCTGGGGGACGTAGAGCCACATGGGTGCAATCAATGGCACATAGGACTTTGGGGAATTGTGCCACCCCGTAGAAATCCTGGACAGCAGCCTGCCTTTCTGCAGGTCTTCTGGGCAGGTATATGTGCCTGCGGACTGATGGGCATGCAGTCATGATGGTCAAGACCTGGTGTAGGCAGCATATCTCGTGGCCTGTGACACCCCCCCACACTATAGCAGTTGTCCGCTGAAATGATCCAGTGGCCAAGAAGTGCAGTACATTGAGGACCTTCTGCAGGGGGCTGAGTGCTTGGGAGCACAGGGTGGGTGATGTGAGGTCATCCTCCCACTCACTCGCCAGGTCAAGTATTATGTGAGGTGGAAACCTGTACCTCCCATACACCTGTTCATCAGGCATCCCAAAAAGGCTGGTTCTGAGTGTGAAAATTCTGCGCCTGACTATCCTCCTCCTCCTCTTGTGGTATCCCACGACCACTGCTGCTAGGAACGGTATATTCATCCTGGCATCTGAGCTTGTTTGTTGTGTGCACGCGCTTTTATGCTGCGCGGGTCCACCTATGCCTGCTTCCTGCTGGCGTACGTGTTTCTGGATTAGCGCATCTTTATTGGTGCACGTGTTAGCCCCGTTCGATTCCATGAATACGTGTTTTGAACGTGCGTGTGGGCGTTCCGCGCATTTGCCTCCTGTACTTCCCCCGTGACGCCCACATTTTCACACGTTGTTCCCCATTCCGCATGTCACGCCCCCTGTTCCTCCTACTTTTGTTGTGTGCGCCGCGCTATGTGCGATTTCGCTGTGCGCGTAGCGCATGCTGTTTGGAGACGTGTGTGCCCGCGTGCTCCACGCAGAATTTTGGCGCTCATCCTGGGATTTACACGTGCACGGACTTCCATGAATCGCTGTGCGCAGGTTTCGCTACGATTTTCGTCCTGGCACTGCGATTCGCACGCTTTTACACGCTTGCGCCGAACAATGTCAACTAAAATATCAGTTTTAATTCATATTTTTTCTTTTTCAGCACAACATATAGGACAGAAACTTATATAAGTTGGGCTTGTTCAACACAGTGGGGAATAAGAGTAATTAAGTTGCCACTGGAGTTTTGTGATCAAGTATTTTGTGACTTTGATTTTGTGAGGTGGAATAATTCTAATGTGTATATTATTATGTTGTATTTACATGTTTTTTAAATGTTTGTATTACTTGTGCTGAAAAAGAAAAAAATATGAATTAAAAATGATATTTTAGTTGACATTGTTTGTTATTAAGTACATAGTACACAGCCCATATCTGCTAAGTGGCTGTGTTTCAGAGACACCATTTTCTGTGGGTACATTTAGTATTTTAATTAAAAAATGGCACAGTTTCTTCCTTTCTCATGGCTGAAGGGTATGATCTCATGTGCTGTGCTCTTAGGTCTGTCGCTCTTGTCCAAGCACTTGTTGTGACAATGTGTGTTTTACTTCAATATGAATGAGTGAAATAACAACTTAATAATTCTTAATTAACTCCTTGGTTTTACTATAGGTTCTCTCAATCTGTACATGTTGAGTTCTACCTGGGTGGGAAGCTACCATTCCCTTATGTGTGTTTCCAGTCTTGACCGAATATTTTCCTACTGTGGGCGATGTGTCCCTACTGCCTGAATGCCTTTATCACGTGCCTGTCTTTGCAGGTGATGTCATTCTCACCAGGGCTATGACCTTGTCTTGCTTAGTTTTAGGGAACATGGGCCAAAACTCTACTTATAACTTCTGCTTGCTGAATGTGTGAGACCATATGGAGCTTTCTCTTTCACAGCCAATCACTATGCAACATGTTGCCCTTTCCCTTGCGGACTATGCTCCTTCTAGCAACCTTGGATTAGGTCATGCTTCCTTGTACTTTTGGCTGGGAAAATACTTCACCTTATATATCTGGCCAATCACTGTGTTACTTTACACTGTGTTGAAGGCTGCCAACCTTGCCACTGCATTCCTCTGTTATGTCATACACATACTGCCATTGCTGTGTAAAAAAATTTCTAATACATCTTCAAATGGCTTAAGCCCTATCTTCAATGATGAGGCCCACTAATGTTTGGGTCCCTATAGAGTGTGGATGAGTGCATGCCTATAAGTCTACATGCATTGTGTGTCATATGTTCATTTAATTTATTTATTGGGTATTTATAATGCGGCTATACAGCAATGGTGTTTCAAGGTGCAACAAGACAAGCGGGGTAGGGGGCATGGATGAAGAATAACAAATCGGTGCAACTAGGCCTTGTGTCATTCGTATCGTGTGAGCCTAGTAACAAGAAGTGCAGGAGAGTGGGGGATGGGGGCAAGTGCCAGTTAGAGTAAAATGCACTAATGCTAAGGAGGGAAAGGACGTGCAGTTTGGAGTCGAGAACGTGCAAGTGCAGGTGTGGAGCAAAAAGGGAGGCAGGAGGGCCCCTGGGCTAGGTGAGTGCTAAGGGGAGGGCAGGTGGACAAGTGCCAGGGTAATGGAGAGAATGTCCACATATTAAGTGTGAGTAAGGGGCTGGATGGGCTCAATAGGGGTGCAGGACCAGCCAGGCTAGTGCAGGGGGAGGGGGCCCAATAGGGCAAGTGCTGGATGGTGGGGTCAGGGGAGACTGATGTGCTGGGGTAGACTGGGCGAGGAGGGCCTGGTGCCCTGTTTGAATCAGAAGGAACCAGGCAGCCAGTCAATGTATGAGGAGATCCGACTCAAGTGGCCAAGTGGCCAAGTGGCAGACTATTTTGGGCAAAACAACCTGGCAGCATCTTTCTTCAGTCCCGCATCAATAAAGAGGAGATTGTGCTGCTGGCTGTGCAGGCCATCCATCATTGCCGCCACCCAAAGCAAATTGCACAGAGGCATCCTCGCTTCCTCCAGGCCCTTGCCCTTGCCTGATTGGTTGATCGTTTGTGTTTCAGTGATGAAGTGACAGAACCAGCAGGTAATCACCATTCCCCTTCAAAGGGCCACATTTAAGGGCCTAGTCCTTCCCTGTCTGGCCCTGTCTGGGCCTGGACACCCTGGAAGACGTAACACAACTAAACTGCAACACCCAGGTAAGCACCTTTCAGCCTGCGCCACCATTGCTTCTCTGGCTGACCCCTAATGCTCATACTGAAACTTGGGTCACTTGGGCCTGACAGATTAAAACCCACTGGTCATGTGCTGTGCCCGCACCCATAACTTGACTTCTTTCTGTGATGCTGCTCCTCACAATTGTGCACCCCATCTATGGCCCTCTCTACATGGCTTGCTTCCATGTAGGCCTCAATTGGCTGCCCTCCAGATGACTACCTGGGCCATGCAGTCCTGAAACAAAGACATCAAATCCATGTTCTCTTTTAATCTGTGCTTTGTCACTCTCCTTTGCATTTATCGGCACATGCTTACTCTTTCTGCTGGTCTGTCCTCTAATGTAGATGCCTCTCGCTGTATCGCATGTTGATCTGCTGTTTGCTCTGTCTCCAAGGTGTGTTTTTTCCAACTGTGCACCCTCCATTTTCTACTGCATTTAAGTGTTTCTGTGAAAATCGAATCTAGGTGTGCTTTTTCAACCGTGCACGTTCCACTTTCTGCTGCACTTAAGTGTTTCTGTGAAAATTGAATCTAGGTGTGTTTCCCTAACTGTGCATCATGCAAGTTCTGCTGCATTTAAGTGTGTTTTTTCAACTTTTCATCCTCCTTTTTGTACTGCTTTTTAGTGCTTTCTGGCAAATTCGATTCTAGGTGTGCTTCCAATTGCTAATGATCTTTTAGTCTGGTGCACTTCTAGTGTGCTCATTGATACCTCTTGCAATGGCCGCTTGGTGATTTCCACTGTCGCATGGTGCTCCCAACCCTCTCCCTTGCTATCCCGTCCCCCGCTCTCCTTTCTGCCCTCATTGTGCTCTCCATCTCTCATATCTATTCTAATTGCTTCTGCATCACATACCCCTTGTCTCTCACGAAGTTTGGAAGGAAGAAATATAAAAACGCACTCCTGAATTCCAACCCCGATCTGCCCGTTGCTATGATAGCCGCACAGTGAAGGCCTGCTGGAAAGGCCACGAGCACTCCCTGCAGTTTTGCTGCAAGTGTACCATCAGCTGAGAGAAGGATCAGCTGTTTTTCTCAAATGAAGGATACCAGAGGGTTCCCTTCCATCTGCCGTTCCTCGTGGGGAATCAAATCCATCTAAAATGGCTGCCGCTGTTGCAAGGACAACCTGCAAAAACAACTGCCCAGACAGCATCACCTCCATGGGCCCGGATTGACCATCTTGCCCTGCCTGCTCCTCCCCTCTTGCTACTTATGGGAAGGAGCTAGCCAGCAGGCAAAGCCGCACAGTGAAGGCCTGCTGGAAAGGCCATGTGCGCTCTCTGCAGCTTCGCTGCGAGTAGAGCATCAGCTGAGAGAAGGATCATCTGTTTTGCCCAAACGAAAGACACCGGAGTGTAGCCTAGCATCTGCAGTTGCTCATGGAGAATCAAAGCCATCTAAAATGGCTGCTGCCATTGCCAGGACAACCTGCAACAACAACTGCCCCGACAAAATCACTGCCACGGGCCCGGATTGCCCATCTCGCCCTGCCTGCTCCTCCCCTCCTGCTACTTATGGGGAAGGAGCAAGCTGGCAGGTGAAGCTGTGCAGCGAAGGCCTGCTAGAAAGGCCACAAGCGCTCTCTGCAGCTCTCCGCTGCTCGTCATTGCCACCCACGAACTCTCATGCAGGTAAACCTCAACAGCCTCACACCAAATTTCTAGATGATCAAGGCACCCTGCCACATGACACCACTCCACCACCCCCCGCATCTCACGGCATCACCATACCCCTAAAATGTCCATCACTAATCATCAGGCATGCGCACCTCCATGCATGCACGCGCACTGTGCCTCACCCCGCCTACGCCGCCCACCTGCTGAACCGGAACATTCACCTAAAGTGCAGCCTTTCCACTCCCGCCTCCTGTGCGGTCCACACCTCAGCCACCAAACTGTATGATACGCTAAACCAGGGTGAGCCTAGCCAGTACCACCCACGTTCTTACCGAGATCTCACACATAGCACAGAGCCCCTCAACTGTCCTCACTGCAGACCGAGTGCTCAGCAGCGCACAAACACGTATGCACACATAAACTATGCCACATGGAAAAATCCTCAACAACGAGGTTGACTTTCGGCTTCACCATTTAAGAGACATCGAAGAGTCACAGTCCCACCGATTGCTACTGATAGCAATGCACCCGATGCTCCACACTGTATCTTTGCCTTCCCAAACACCTACACTAACAATGTCTTGCATGGTGTTATTTCTCTGCCAAATACCACTGTTAAAGATTCTTCACTCCATACTACTGCCATGCCTCATACTGTGAGTGATTTATTGATGTTAATGATGTACCACACCATGCAATTACCTCGCCAATTACCACTGTTGGTAGTGATGATGCTGCCCTGCCTAATACCATTGTAAGTGATGCACCACACCATGAAGCCTTGCCTAATACCACTGTTAATGATGTGAGTGGTGTACCACACCATGCAATTATCTTGCCAATTGCCACTGTTAGTGATGCTGCTATCTTGCCTAATACCATTGTATGTGACGTGAGCAATGCACCACACCATGCTCCTACTGCCAATTGCCACTGTTAGAAGTGATGCTGCTGCCATGTCTAATACCATTGTAAGTGATGCACCACACCATGCTGCCTTACCTAATACCACTGTTATTGATGTGAGTGATGTACCACACCATGCAATTACCTTGCCAATTGCCACTGCTAGTGATGCTGCTGCCTTGCCTAATACCATTGTTAGTGATGTGAGCAATGCACCACACCATGCAATTACCTTCCCTATTCCATTCACCAGTGCTCATTGCTTACCCATAGAGAGGAACAGGCCAACAACTAAGCCCTCCAAGCCACTACCCACAGTGGCCAGAACTTGCCACACAAGCTCAGCTGAGAATGTTCCCCTGAGCTGCACCCTTAATAATGCCCGCTCCATCAATACACACGCCCTGGACATTCCCAAACTTATCACCACCCACAACCTAGACCTCCTTATGATAACAGAAACCTGGCTACATGAAGCATCTGGCCCAGCCCCATCCCTTGGTCTGCCAACAGGGTACACCATTGTAAAACAGGACCGCCCCACCAAAAGAGGGGGCTTAGCACTCATAGCAAAAGACACTCTATCCATTGCAAAGGCTGTCAAAGCCATGGAGGACAACAGTGACTACCTCCTTATCAAAGTTAACCTCCCTCACAACTGCACCATTTCCCTGCACCTCACATACCGCCCCCCAGGCCCTGTGGGTGACTTCCAGACAGCCCCTACCCACCTCATATCAGACAACCTAAAATAATCAACCAAAGCCATCCTCCTAGGAGACCTAAACCTTGGCCTCAATGATCCCAAAAATCCTGCAGCCAATTCACTAAACACTGGGCTTGAGTCACTAGGGTTCATTAACACCATTTTTTACCCCACTCACACTCAATGTTGCACCTTAGATTGGGTAGCCCAGCACAACTGCCCACTCTCTATTACCGGAAATTCACCGACCTCCTGGTCTGACCATCATGTCATCCAGTTTGACATCACTACCCTAAGGAATACATACCATCCTATGCCATCTCTTCCACCAGCAATCCTCAGAAGCTCTTGCCAGCTCACTGCTGAAAGAATACTACCCCACCTACAAGTACCTGCCTTCAGGCCACCCTTCTCCAATGACCAAAGACTCTTGCACATTCCTACAACACCGCTATCAAACTAGCAGTGGATGCTTTTGGCCCTCTCAAATCCTGGATAGCCAAACCCACCAGTCATCCCAATGGCTGGTTCACTACAGACCTACTAGAACTGATCCAAAAAATGTTCAGCCCTATCCCTATGGCAAACAAACCACTCAGACTCGGCCAAGCTAGAACTCCAAAACCTCTCTAAAGAATACCAAAAAAAGCATCATCCGAGCCAAAGCCACTTCATTCGAATCTAGGATTTCTGACGCAAAATCCGACACTCTATCTTCAGGGAGCTAGAGACTCCTACCACCCCCCAGCCCCCTCCGCAGTGCATCACCAAAGGCAAGACCTGGTGCAGTGAGATCCAAGCAGCCATGCTTAACAAATTGGACACCCTACAAACCAAAACCAAAATGACCCAAACAACCCTGACTAACTCTCCTGTCCGTAAACCACCACAAATCAAAGGATCACCCACCACATTCTCCTTCAAGGAAATTCAGGAGCAGGACTTCATCAATATCATGAAATCCATCCAAACCTCCAACTGCAATGCCCTGCAGCCATTATCAAGGATTGTGCCAGCACACTCGCCCCATTTCTGACAACCTTTGTTAAAGCTTAATTCTCCTCTGAAAAGGTACCCTCCTGCCTTAAAGAAGCATGATTCCGCCCCTTCTAAAAAAAACCTGCCCTGGACCCGATGTCACCTAACAACTACAGCCCCATAACCACTGACCTGTTCTTGCTGAAATTCCTTTACAAAGCTGCCTACATACAGGTGCAACAATTCATTGAGGAGAACAAACTGCTCGGGCTGCATCAATCTGGGATCCGCCCCGGGCACGTACATAAACAGCCTTGCTAGATCTGAAAAATCAAACGGATGATGCAAGAGACGTAGGTAAACCCACTCTACTTTTACTCCTAGACCTCTCTGGGGCATTTGATCTTGTTGATCACAATGTCCTTTGCCACCAACTGACCTTGACAGCCAACTTCTCACCCAATGCTACTGCATGGATCACATCCTTTTTACAAGGTAGGACCATGCAAGTTTTATCCGACCTTAACTCCGCTTCACCTACCATAATCTTATGCGGCGTGCCACAAGGGTCCTGCATCTCGCCCACCCTCTACAACATTTTTACAAGACCACTCTTCCACATCATGGACTCAGTAGGTATCTCCTACACGAACTGTAAGGACAATACTCAAGTCCTCCTTCCACTAACAGTTGACTATGAATCCGACGCCAGAGCCCTCAACGCCATCTACACCTCCATCCAAGTCTGGATAGCCCTAAATTGACTATGTCTCAACAGTGACAAGACTAGGTTTCCCCTGATTGGGTCCACATAAACCCTAAAGAACCTCAACACACAATTCAGTCATTTTACTATTGATAACATCAATATTCCAGTCTCCGAATCAGTGAAAAGTGTAAGGGGGAAAAGTGCAGGGGGAAAGGGTGGGGGGGGGGTGCAGTATATAGGATAGCAGTAAAATAAATAAACAGTAAATAAAAAGTGTGGCCAGATGGTGGCAAGTGGAAGGGTAAGTGCTGGTATGGGTTGTAGGGATACAGAACAGCCCCAGAGGGCAAAGGTTGCCAGGGTGGCAGTGCGAGTGTGCAAATGGCAGGGAGGGGATCTGGGCCCGAGATCAGAGGGTAGCCAGGTAACCAGTGCAGTTACAGCTTCAGCCAGGCAATCAGCAGTGGAGAGGAGGAGAGAAAGCAGAAGCAAAGAGGAAGGTCGTAAGGTGCTTCCGGAACTGAAGGTGGTTTTCCTCAAGTTTCATAGAGGCAGGGAGGCTGTTCCAGAGGGAGGCACCAGCCGAAGAAAGAGATCTACCACCAACTCGTTGCTTGAAGAAGCGACTGACCCTGAGGGAGTTGGAGGCAGATAAGTGAAGAGCTTGAGAGGGAAGATATTTAGGAAGAGAGAGTTGAAGGTATTGAGGCCCCAGGCCCCAGAATGCCTTATGAACAATGCAGAGGGTGTTGAACTTAATCCTCGCCACCACTCGGAGCTAGTGCAGAGATGTCAGTCCTGGAGAGATACAATCCCTGGGCTTGAGGCCAAGGACAAGTCTCACAGTCCTATTTTGAATGAGTTGCAGAGGGGGGAGAGTAGAGGCAAGTAGATTTAGAAAGAGACTGTTGCAGTAGTCCAGCCTAGAGAGAACGAGAGCTCTGGAGACAGTGAGGTTCTGTGGGAAGGAGAGGAAAGGAAGAATACCTCTGAAGAGGGACAGATTGTAGTGTGACTTCTTTGAGATGTCAGAGATGTGTGGAGAGAAGGAGAGTGTGGAGTCGAAGATGACCCAGAGGCTTTTAGCCTCACAGGTGGGAGCAGGAAGAGGGCCAAGAGAGGCCGGCCAGAGAAAGACAGGAAAGGAGGGAACAGGTGTGCTGATGAGGAGAATCTCAGTGTTACTGGCATTAAGGCAGAGATCATGGGCGGCACAACATCCCTGGATAGCAGACAGTCAGAGATGAGAGTAGGAGAAGCAGTGGCAGAAGGGAGCCTGAAAATGAGTTGATTGTCACCCGCATAGCACTGAAAGTTGGGGCAAAGAGCGGCAATGCAGAGGGTAAGAAGTGCCAGGTATTGGTTGAACAGCCGGGAGAGAGGATAGACCCCTGGGGAACACCACAGGTAGAGATAGAGGAGAGGAAGGACCCAATTTGACCCTGAAGGGTCAATCAAAGAGGAAAGAGGTCAATCAAGCCAGGGCCTGATCGGTGATACCCAGGTTATCATGGGGACGGTTGAGCAGATGGCATGGTTCACTGTGTCAAAGGCAGAAGAAAAATCAAGTAAAATGAGGACAGAGGGTGTTGGAATCAAGGTTTGAAAGCAGGTCTTCACGGATGTTCAGGAGAGCAGTTTTCATGCTTCTGGCAGCTCTGAAGCCAGACTGATGGTCATGGAGACAACCAACAGATTCAGTGTGAAGATTAAGCTGGGAGATTGCCAGCTTTTCCAGGAGTTTGCCCAGGAAAGGATTGATGGAGTTTGGCTGATAATTAGCCGGGCAGGAGGGGTCAGCAGAGGGTTTCTTAAGAAGAGGCTGCACAAGGAAGAGCTTCAAGGGGGAAGGGAAGACTCCAGTGGCAAAGGAGTGGTTGCAAAAGTCAGCCAGCGCAGGAGCCAGGGTGTCAATGTGGTTCTTGATGGTTTTGGAGGAACAAGGGTGAACCTGTTTTAATGAGACTTTCATAGATCGCAATTGTCTAGAAACCTTGTCTGGGGAGAACAGGCAAAAGGCAGAGAAGGAGGGAGGAGAGGTGGCCAAAAAAGGGCCAGAGGAAGAGCAGGGAGTAGAAGGAGGAGGGGGAGCAGAAGAGAGAGAAGACAGGATGTCCTGAGTTTTAGAGATCAAAGGAGAAGCTAGGGCCGTGCATAGGGCCTGGGAGGGGACAGGGAAGGTGAGGACAGGGCAGGATTGTCCAGCTCCTTGCACATTTTAAAGAGTTTGGCCGAGTTGTTTGAAGCTGCAGAGATGCAGGCTTGGATGTGGGCACTCTTCTTGGTTCGGACAGACAGCCGGTATTGCTTTTGGAGCAGGCGGCAGGCCAGTTTGTTAGAGGATGTACCAGAAGCACGCCATTTCCTCTCAGCCACCCTGAACTTGCGTTTAAGGGTGACGAGCTCTGAGTCATACAAGGTGTTGCACTTGGCTTTGGGCTTCAAGTGGATCCTCATGACAGGGGCTCACTTCTACATCAATGCTTCCTCCAGACAGACTATCACCAACATTGTCTTTGCTGTTCCTTCTTTGGACCTATGGATTCCCCATATGGTTTCTGTCCACTCTCCTTTTTCTTCTTCCACCATTACTGGTGGCACCAGCTGGGAATTGCTCTTGGTTCACTTTGCATCTTCCAAATGCAACATTAATGTCTATCACATTGGCACTATCATGGCTTAGGGCTCCCAGCCCAACCTTCTCCATCTGGACAGGCATCTTCCATCTCTCTTCAACTTTCCCCCTCTCTCTCCAGCCTTCTTTCCGTTCCCCCCTACCTGGGCCCCCCTCAGAAAACATTCAAAGGGGGCAACAAACTTCACTTAGCTACCTTCGACTCGCGCTCAACTGTCAAACACGCCTCTGATATCTGTATCCTCCTTAAAGACCTTGAATTTGGCGTCCTTTCTCTCACTGAGAGGTGGATCAAGGCCAGCTCTGCCACTGCTTTTGACACTCTTCTCCCTGAGGGCTACAAGATCTGAATGGGCGAACCTGTTCTCCTCTCTTCTTTTACTTTACTTTACTTTATTGCATGTATATTGTGCAACCATAAACCCGTAGGTGTGAGGGCGCAGACAGAACAAAAATAGAAAAGAGGAGACCTTGAGAACCGGGAAACGAGAAAGATGGACTGAGGATTGTATACTACTACTTGAAGAGGAAGGTTTTTAAGTCCTTCTTAAAGTTGCTCAGGGCTACAGAGTTTCTCAGCTAATATGGTAGGGTGTTCCAAATAGCCGGTGCCACAAAGGCAAAAGCACCACTTTGTGCTTTTTTTGGTTTTGACTTTAGGTTGGTGAAGCATGTTCTGATTATTGGAGCGCAGATTTATGAGATTGGGTTTTATTCCTATGTATCTTTGTAGGTAGGTGGGCATGGTGGCCTTAAGGCATTTAAAGGTGATGACCATGAGTCTGAAGGTAATACGTGTCTCCACAGGCAACCAGTACAAGGCGCGGCGTGCCTCCGATACATGTGCTCTATGGGCAAGACCAGAAATAGCTCTGACAGCTCCGTTTTGAACCACCTGAAGGCGGCTGATGGTCTTTTTGCTGGCACCTGCTAATAGACTGCAGCAGTAATCCAATTTTGAACCTATAATAGCACGAGTGATGGACTCTGCATTAGATTGAGAGATAAGTGGTTGCAGATGGGATAGCAATTTGATATAATAGGTAGCGGAAGACACTGTGCTGGCGACATAAGAATTCATGGTGAGTGATTGGTCCAGAACCACCCCCAGAATATTTACTTTGGGAAGAGTGGGGATTAAAGCATCTCCAAGCTGAAAGTGTTTATAGGCTGGGTCTAATTTAGCCAGGATGCTATCAGAGGCCACGACCATGAGTTCTGTCTTTCCATGGTTAAGAGCGAGATTATTCCACATCATCCAAAATTCAATAATGGTGAAGATGCGGTTAAGTACTCTTTCATCCTGGTCATGCTGCCCGGTAAGAGGGATGACACATTGGGTGTCGTCTGCGTAGTTAGCGAATAGAATGCCCTCCTGGGCAAGGTAGGCAAAGAAGGGAGTGATGAAGATGTTGTATATACAAGGTGACAAACTGGCTCCTTGAGGTACACCAAAATGTATCTGAATTGTCGGGGCTTTAGCATTATGGGTGCATACTCTACTAGATCTGTTAGATAGGAAGGAGAGTAGCCAATTTGTGGCGGCCCCGCGAGCAGTTGGTTACTGACATAAGCCTTTCTGCCAATATGGCATGGTCGACAAGGTTGAACGCTGCTGATTGGTCCAAAGAGATAAGGAGAGACACCCTCTGATTGTCCATTCTTTGGAGCAATTGTGACTTGAGATCCAGTAACAAGGTCTCAGTACTGAAGCTTTGTCTAAACCCTGATTGAAAGGGGTTAAGGATGGGGTGGGAGTTAAGATGTTGAGCCAATTGAATATAGGCAACCCGATCAAATATCTTTAGTAGTAAAGGGGTGTTGGTTATTGTGCTATAATTGGTGGGTACGTTTTGATCTAAATTGGGCTTTTTCAGTAATGGAGTAACCCATGCCTGCTTCAAGTCATCTGGAACCGTGCAATTTCGGAGGGAGGCATTAACGAATTTACATATGGCCTGTACCATAGTAGGGGGCAAGTTTTAATGAAAATAGAGGCACATGGATCCCCTGTGCAATTAGTTGCTTTGAGTTTGTTAATAATAGAGGCTAGCTCCTCTTCTGATATGGGTACAAAGTCAAAGATAGGGATGTCTGGATCCCTGGTAAAGGTGTTATTGACTATATGGGTGCCCTGTGGGTGCCCTGTGTGGTAGCTATGGATTCTCGGATACCATTCAGCTTATTGGCCATGGCATTCTGAATGTCCAAGCACCAGTCGTCATTTTTTATGATCATCGATACTGCAGGTTCTGGAACTGTCTCTTGTTCTTTCAGAATTTTAAATAATTCCTTAGAATTTGAGGTGGCCTGTAGAATTCTGGAATACAAGTAAGATTTCTTGGATTCAGTGATAGCTCTTTTGTAATTATAGGCAGCTACTTTGTAGTTAGAAAGTGCAATAGGAGATTGATTAGTTTTCCAGATGTAAAATAACTTTAGGGAGGCAGCTTTCTTGCCTCCTCCACCAAACTCATCTTCCTTGGGGAGTTTAACATCCATCTTGACTCTCTGGATGTGGTTACTGTACTCTTTTGTGACCTCTGTGACACTCTTTCCTTCACTATCCTTCCCTCTGGCCCAACCCACTCTACTGGACACACCGTGGATGCTCCCATCTCAACAGACATTCCACTCTCCAACCCTCTCACTATCCCTCTCTCTTAGTTTGACCACTCTCTCCCCTCTTCCAACCTTGAGCTCCCTTGTCCCCAGATGATGCCTCCATCTGCATTGCCCATCTCCTTCTCTGTCATTTGACCGATGAAGTGTGTGTCAGTTGCTGCATTGGCCTCTTCTTTCATCCCTCCCCACTTCTTTGAACTCTCCTTCTGACTCTGTTCTTGCTGACCTCCATCTTCCTATCTCTAACAACCGGGTCATCCCCTGTCATGAGGGTCCACATGAAGCCTGCCTCAAAATGCAACTCTTGGTATGATTCTGACTTGGCAGCCCTGAAACGCAAGTGCAAGGCTACAGAGCGGAAGTGGCAGGCATCCAGCTCATCCTATGATAAACTGGCTTGCCGCCTATTCCAAAGGCAATCCTGTCTCACCTTCTCTTCCCAGAAGAGGGCTCATGGCCAAGCCTACATCTTTGAAGTCAACAATAACATGGCTGAGCACTTTAAAATCTGCAAGGAACTTGCCAATCCTACTGCAGTCTCATCCTCTCCTCCTCCCTCCCAGGCCCTCTCTACTGCACTGGACATCCTTTCCTATCTATCATCTGCCCCCACCCCCTTCTCTTGCCTCCCTTTGCCCGCCTCTCCCCTCCATACGCTCCTCCTTCTCTCCCATTGCACCTGATGAGATCTCCAGAGTTGTCCACTCTATGAAAGTTTCCTCTAAACAGGTGTCCCCCTACTCCTGCAGAACCATCAAGGACAAAGGACAACATAGCCTCTCTCTCCCCAGCCTGGACTGACCTCTGCAACCACTCCTTTCCCACTGGCTCCTTCCCACAACCCCTCAAGCATTCCCTTGTGTACTTCCTCCTAAAAAAGACGTCTGCTGACCCGTCTTAGCCAGCTAACTACTGCCCTATCACTATCAACCCTTTCTTGGGCAAACTCTTGGAGAAGCTGGTCATCCCCCAACTGACCCTCCGCACTGAAATGGATGGCTGCCTCCATGACCACCAGTCCAGTTTCAGGGTAACCAGAGGCACAGAAACTGCTCTCCTATACACCTGTGAAGACCTACTCTCTAACATGGACTCAAACATTACCTCCAACCTGATCCTCTTTGATCTTTCTTCTGCCTTTGAAACAGTCAGCGACTCCATCCTCATAAACCGTCTCCCTAATAGCTAGGCATCACGGACATGGGCCTGGCATGACTGACCTACTTCTTTTCAAACAGACTCTCCCAAGTTCAATTTGGCCCATTTATCTCCTCCATCTCACTCTCTACCTGCGGCATCCCTCAGGGATCTATCCTATCACCATGGCTCTTCAAGCTCTATCTGGGCCCTCTTGCCCAACTTATCTCCATCATTTCCATTGTTATACAGGTGGCACAAAGCTCTCCTTTAAGCTGCCATCCTCCTCCTCCTCTCCTTCTTCTCTTTGTGACTGCTTGAATGCTATTTAGGCATGGTGCTCTGCCAATGATCTCTGCCTTAATGCTCGTAAAACACAGATCATTCTCATTGGGACACCTGCTCCTTGTTCCCCTTCACTCTCTGGCTTCCCTCCTTGGGTCCCCACCCCTCACCCTTGGTGAGACAAAAAATATTTGCTTGAGACCACGGATAAATCTTGCAGTCCTATTCTGGATTAGTTGAAGGGGGCGAAGGGAGGATTTAGGCAGATTGAGTAAGAGGCTATTGTACTAATCCAGCCAAGAGAGGACCAGAGCTCTGAAGAAAAGGAGTTTCTGGGGTAAGGTGAGGTAAGGGAGAATGACTCTGAGGAGGTCCAGCTGCAAGAGAACCTTCTTGACAAGGTCGGTGATGTGAGGAGAGAGAGGGCAGAGTCAAAGATACCAAGGTTTTTTGCCTCACAAGAGGGCGAGAGGATGGGGCCCATGGAGGGCCAGCAGAGAGTATTAGGGACGGAGGGAGCTGGGCTCCCAATGAGAAGGATCTCAGTCTTACTGGCATACAGGCAGAGATCGTTAGCAGCACACCAATGCCTGAATAGCAGTCAGATAGTCATGAATGAGAGAAGAAGAAGAGTAAACAGTGGAGGGACACTTGAAGGAGATCTGCATGTCGTCTGCATAACACTGAAGTGAGGAGAGTAGGCAGAGATCAAATGGGCTAGAGGGACAAGGTAGATGTTGAAGAGAAACAGTGACAGGATAGAGCCCTGAGAGACGTTGGAGTTGGTGAGTGTGGTGGGGGAGAGAAAAGGGCCCGGTTGAACCTGGGATGTCAGTAAGAGAGGAAGGAGGTCAACCAGTCCAGTGGCAGGTCTGTGATGCCAAGGGTATCATGGAACCGATCTATAAGGGTGGTATGATTGACTGTATCAAAGGCAGAGGAAAAGTCCAGAAGGATGAGAACGGAAGGATATTTGGAATCAAGATTTGAGAGCAAGTCTTCACGTGTGTTCAGGAGTGCAGTTTCGGTGCCTCTGGCTGCTCTGAAGCCAGACTTGTGGTTGTGGAGACAACCAACAAATTCAGTGTGGTGGATCAGCTGAGAGATGACCAGCTTCCTCAAGAGTTTGCCAGAAAGGGGGTAATGGAGATAGGGCAGTAGTTAGCTGGGCAAGAGGGTTCAGCAAAAGGTTTTTTGAGGAGAGGGTGCACAAGGGAGTGCTTGAGGAGTAGCGGGAAGGAGCAAGTGACAAAGGAGTTATTGTGGAAATCAGCCAAGGCCAGAGCAAAGGAGGCAATGGTGTCATTGATAGTTCTGGAGGATCAGGGGAGCACGTGTTTGGAAGAGACTTTGAGAGAGAGGACTTGTCTAGAAACCTCATCCGGTGAAATGGGTGAGAAAGAGGAGATTAGGAGGGAAGAGGGGCCAAGGGAGACAAGAGAGCAGATGGGGGAGAAGGGAGGGGTATAGAGGAGAGTGAGGGCACCTACCTTCTCAGTCATCCGGCTGATGAAGCATGTGTCAGATGAGGCTTTCGCTGCCACTTTCTCTGCCCCTCCTACCCCTCTGGCTGACTCTCATTCTGACACTGCCCTTTCCAAGCTCCACTCTGCTATCTCTGAGACCCTCGATGTTCTTGCCCCTGTCTTGAGGATCCGCTTGAAGCCCAAAGCCAAGTGCAATTCTTGGTATGACTCTGACCTAGTCACCCTTAAACGCAAGTGTAGGGTGGCGGAGAGGAAATGGTGGCATCTTGTGCATGCTCTGACAAACTGGCCTGCCACCTACTCCACAGGCAATACCCGCTCTCTGTCCGCACTAAGAAGAGAGCCCACATCCAAGCCTGTGTTCTGCGGAATCTAACAACTCGGCTGAACTCTTCTAATTTTGCAAGGAGCTGGCCAACCCTGCTGCAATCTCTACTTCTCCTGTCCCCTCCCAGGCCCTCTGCACACCCCTGGCTTCTCATTTCATCTCAAAAACCTAGGACATCCTGTCCACCCTCTCGTCCTCTCATCTTCCCTCTTCTCTCTCCACTATCTCCAGACTCCCTGTACCTGCCTCTCCTCCCTCTTTCTCTTCCTTTCCTCTGTTCTCCCTTGACGAGATTTCCAGACAAATCAGATCTATGAAAGTCTCATCAAAACAGGTTCTTCCTTGTTTGTCCAAAACGATCAAGGATCATATTGACACCCTCGCTCCTTCCCTGGCCAACTTCTGTAACCACTCCTTCGCCTCTGGACCCTTCCCCTCCCCTTGAAGCACTCTCTTGTGTACCCTCTTCTCAAGAAACCCACAGCCGGCCCCTCCTGCCCGGCTAACTATCCCCTGATCTTTATCACTCCTTTCCTGGGCAAACTCCTGGAAAAGCTGGCCATCACCCGGCTTAATCTTCACACTAATTCTGTTGGTTGTCTCGGTGACCATCAGTCAGGCTTCAGAGCACAAAAACTGCTCTCCTGAACATCTGTGAAACCTGCTCTCCAACCTTGACTCTAATCTACTCAATCTCTCCTCTGCCTTTGACAGAGTCAACCATGCCATCCTGCTCAACCGCCTCTATGATAAGCTTGGTATTACTGATCAATCCCTGGCCTGTCTGACCTCCTCTCTCTCCAACTGACCCTCCCAGGTTCAACCTGGGTCCTTCCTTTCCTCTATCTCACTCTCCAACTGTGCTATTCCCAGGGGTTTAACCTCTCTCCCTGGCTCTTCAACCAATACCTTGCACCCCTTGCCCACCAAATTGCTTCTCTCTGCTCTAATTTTCAGGGCTATGTGGAAGACACTCAGCTCCTTTTCCAGATCCCGTCTGACACCTCTTCTCCCTCTCTCATCTCTGACTGTCTATCTGCAATCCAGGAGTGGTGTGCCGCCAACGACCTCTGCCTTAATTCCAGGAAGACAGAGATCCTCCTCATCCGCACTCCTGCACCTTCCTTTTCTCTCACTTTCTGGTCGGCCTCCCTTGGCCCTCTCCCTGCTCCCACCTGTGAGGCTAAGAACCTCGGGGTCATCTTCGACTCCACGCTTTCCTTTTCTCCACATATTTCTGACGTCTCTAAGAAGTCAAACTACCAACTGCAACTCCTCAGAGGTACTCTTCCTTTCCTCTCCTTCCCCCAGAAGCTCACTGTCTCTAGAGCTCTGGTTCTCTCTAGGCTATACTATTGCAACAGCCTCTTTCTAAATCGGCCTGCTACTACTCTTCGCCCTCTGCAACTCATCCAGAACAAGACTGTGAGACTTGTCCTTGGCCTTGAGCCCAGGGATCATATCTCTCCAGCCCTGAAATCTCTTCATTGGCTCCCAGTGGCTGCAAGG
Source organism: Ambystoma mexicanum (assembly GCF_040938575.1). NCBI lineage: Eukaryota > Metazoa > Chordata > Amphibia > Caudata > Ambystomatidae > Ambystoma > Ambystoma mexicanum. The sequence goes on from NC_090930.1 coordinate 1,238,516,526, forward strand.
ATTAAGTTCAAGACCCTTTGCAGGTTTATGGTCTTTCCATCGATGGAAATGCATCGAAATGCAAATCCATCAATGGAAATTAATAGATTGCCATTGCATAAAAATGCTATTTTTTACATGTAAAAATGCATTTCCATCGAAACCAGTCCACTGAATATATAAATGGACAAGTTTAGATTGAAATTCACTTTAAAATGTGAAAAATAGCATTTTGATTAATTTTTTTGTAACATTAAAATGTTACATGGAGCTGTCCAGTGCTGACATTTTGGAACTGGCCAGCTCCTAGTAACGTTTTAAAGTTCATTGTATATTGGGAAGGTGTTCCCACCCCCAGCCCCCCAACCCAGTCCCCCCAACCCAGTCCCCCCAACCCCCACACACACACCCCTAACCCTAACCCAATCCCAACCCTAACCCTAACTCTAACCCTAATCTAACCCTTAATTTAACACTAAATGTAACCCTAAATCTAACCCTAGCCCCAACCCCAAGCCCCAACCCTAATCCCTAACCCCTAACCCAAACCGTAACCCTAATCTAAACCTTAGGCTAACCCTAAATCTAACCCTAAATCTAAACCTTGTTCCTAATCTAACCCTGACCCTAATTATCCATCGAAATTAACCATAGAAAATTATTCAATGAATATGCTTTTCGATGGAAAGGCAATTCAATTAATAATTTTCGATGGAAAGGTATTCAATGAATACTTCTTAGATGGAAAGACCAGATACCCCCTTTGCACTGTTCTCAAGGCCTTCTGGGGCCTGGGTCCGCAATACCTTCAACTCTCCCTTTGGAAATACTACTCAAGATCTTCGTTCCTCCACCTCCAACTCGCTCCAGGTCAACCACTTCTTAAAGCAACAAGTTAGTGGTAGATCTCTTTCTTCGGCTGGGGCTTCGCTATGGAACAGCCTCCTTGCCTCTCTGAAACTTGAGGAGAACCATCTTCGGTTCTGGAATCACCTCAAGACCTTCCTCTTTGCTTCTGCCTTCTCTCTTCCTCTCCTCTGCTGATCTCTGACTGTTTCGGCACTGGGTACCTGGCTACTCTCTGATTTTGGGCCCAGATCCCTGCGCACCCAGCGCATACCCATACTGCCTTCTGGAAACCCATGCAATTTTGTTCTGTATCGGCAACCCTACAGTCCCCTTCCTGCACTTATTAGACATCCTTTGTCGGTGCCTTATTCTTGCACTTTCCACCTGCTGCCTTCACTACCCGTTTTTGTTTTTGTTTTGAACGTGTCTTTCAGCACTTTCCACTCCTCCCCTGCCCCTTGCACTTTCCCCCTTCCCTCTCCCCTGCACTTGCGCTTTCTCAATTTCACTGGGCCTACAAAGATGGTTGTTTTTTTCCTCCCTTGTAATCCTCTCTTGCCACGTTGTGCCATGAAACACTTGTGTATGGGTGCAATATAAATAAAATATCATATCCTTTCATGTCCAGAGTTTTGGTTATGTAGTGAGAGGCCAGTGGTATGCAGAGGTTCAGGGATGGCAGAGGAGAAGTGGAGACTGCACTTGAATTGCCGAGTTCCTTGCAGATTTTGAAAAGCTTATCCGTGTTGTTAGTGGCCCCAGAGATGCAGGCTTGGATATTCCTTTTCTATTCCTAAGTTTGCTATCACACACTCCTACATGCCTAGTGTATTTCTTAGCTCATATCATCTATGCTATTGTGTATAGATGTGCTTTGGTTAGACCATAACGCCTATCCTTATGATACTCTGTCTTTGCCGTTACTTCCATGGCTTTGTCTATCAATGTATGTTTCTCTACGTGTATGGTCCTTTGCTGATTTCTGTCCTTTCTCGTATGGCAGCGAGAATTATACCTTCTACTGGCAAGCTATGTTCATAGCCTGAATCTAGTGCAGCAGGCTTGTCTAACAAACGGCTGCTCTAGCTTCTATTGTGCTTGTTGTCTCTTCAGCCTACTTGTTGCACCTTTCCCTACATGCTTATCATATTGACATATATTTGTTGATTTATGATGTTATTTATAGTTTGGCACATCTATAATTACAGTGTGTGTGCGTGTGCGTGTGTGTGTGTGTGCGCGCGCGTGTGTGCGTGTGCGCGCGCGCGCCCGCTGCTTCACATTGTATCTCTCAGTGAAGGGATATGGTGGGAATGACAGGGTGATCTGCTGGTGGCCTGTACCTTTGGCCATTGATGCGTGTCCTGACTCGTGCTTCATGGGCTTTCTTAGTTTATATTTCCTCTCACTTGTGGGCTGTTGGACGTTCATCCCAGCAATGCACATTGGATGCTTTTCGGTTTGTGGGAGCAGCGCAATGTGGAGTCTACAAGTCATCTATCAGCTGCTTCGCACAGTCAAATTGTGTCAATAGAATTGGCGTTTTATTATCTGAGCTGATGTGTGATTATGTAATCCTATTTCATTGCTGCAACTTCGGAAAGAAATGACGATTGATAAACACATTCCTTAATCCACAAGTTGCAAGTACTCGTTTCCATTTTCTCTTCCTCGAGTTATTAAAAATATTGACCCACAAAATATAGGATTGCCCACATGAGAGCTGCAATGGCAAACACTGGACACATAGCCTTGAAGATTTCCTGCTATAAACCTCTGCAACCTGGAGAGCACCATGTGCAATTAAAGTAGGCAAATACTTCTTTTGAATTCCGCCTTTGAGGATATGATTTCAATAAGGAATTAACAGAAATCAAATTGCACAAGCAAAGATTCAAAGGAAATAGCGCACGTATGTCATGCAGTGACAGGGAAGACATTCAGAAACCTCAGCCATGCCAGGGATCCATGAATTGGAAACAGTATAATAGGGTTCTCATTTAAGAGGCAGGTGCACAAAGAAACTCGGTAACCTTTCATGGGACTGCAGGATCGATTCCCTGAGCCAAAGCAGACATGCTCTGACATACTGACGCCGGCATCAATTGCAGCAGGCTTATTATGCAAGTCTTTGGTCAGGTCGTGCACGAGTGTGCTGGTTTTGCGCGCAGCATATTAAACGTGACGCGAAAATGGAGGCCATTTACCATGTTTTAGTGAAGTACCTACTGTTTCCATGTTGTTGCTTCCTTCTCATTTTTCGATGGCACTCGTGTATGCAATTGCAGCTGGCCTTCCTAGCTTCCTCCTTTTGACAGCTCTTTAAACTCAATTTGTTATGCTGTGCAAGTCTAATTCTTGCAGGAGAATCATTCAGCCAGAATTAAAAGTAAATTAAAAAGCCTGGTGAAAAGTGGCTACTAATTACTCTCCCTAATTATGTGCGTTTCTGCATAATTCTGCCTGAGTACTTTTTTTACAAGTTGCTCCCTTCATAAATCTTAGAATACCCACAGTCAGGTGTTATTCACCCATACATTTTCAGTGTGCGTGATGGCTAAACTATCATTTAATGTTGGTTGAGGTCTCATATCTCTTAGTTTCGTGATAGCTTCACAATAAAGGTGAGAAAGGCCTCTGTTAAAAAAAATATATAATACTAATACAAAATGCAGCAATTACTTGCATGTCACTAGGAAATTAGAACAGTTTAGAAATTATATCAAATAAAAGTCGCAAAACGTGTTCATTGATTTTCTTTCTCCTGAACATGACAATTGTATTCAATCATTGATGATCGTAGACTGTGGTCAAGAAGATGACATTATTAGTGAGGAAGGATATTCATTTGATATGCACTGTATCTAATAGGGCCAGTAAACAGCTTCTGGTTAATGCTTGCATACCATCTCACCTGCAAAGACAGACAAGAGGGAGCAAACAAGGAGCTGATGTCGCGACCGAGAAGTATAACAACCTATCATGATTGCAAGGGCGTTAGACTGGGTGTGTTTGACAAAGAATGCCATCAAACGCGTGTTATGTGTAGGCGAGCATCACATCAGATGTAATGTAAATATTCATTCATGCATATGACCCATACAGTGCTTCGGTTAAGAACTACTGGATATTTTTAAACCTAGAAGTAAAGAAAACATATAAAGGTTGACTATGAGGTAAAATACTTCCATACATCTCAGAGTTATCACACTGTGACTTCCAGGGGTGGAGCTACTGAAGTATCCTTAAACATGCTCGAGATATTGTGTTACTTTCGTTCTACTCTCTCGGTGCTGCCGACAGCACATTGGGACATTGTCCATTATGTTTTAAGACTTCAAAATAACTCGACCTATCTCTTTGACAAACAATTGATTCCCATTTTGTTTTTGTCTTGGAAGTCGTTTGCTCCCAACATTTTAAGCCGAGACGAATTTTGTCTTCCCAAAAAATAAAAAAATGATTCAACATGTGTGGGTTTGAGATTTCATAACTGTGTCTCACTCATCTGAAGAAAGAAAAAAGTTGGCCCATGATTTGAGCTGCCAGGTTCTTTGTTTAAGAATTGCTTCAAAGTCGAATCCTGGGGCCCAACTTAGAACATAAGAAGTCAGCAAATAGGTATATGCAGTGTATTGAAAAACACCTCAAGAAGGCAGAAATCTCGTCAGCCACACAGTGATTCCACAAAGCCATCTTTAATTTCATGGATCCATTCATCCTCTATGATCCTATTGACATGGTAATACATACAATTCCATTAACACATTTACACCTACCCCAAAACAATGAATGAACAGAATGACCAGCACACAGACAGATAACACCAATAGCAAGATAAACCTGTAAAGTAAAACATAGTCGACACACACCAAGCCAGTGCAAAAGACAGTGGGCCTCATTACGACCCTGGCGGTAAGGGGTTAACGCCAGCGTTAGCTGCGCCGACCCCTTACCGCCAATTACGAGTTCCCTTTCCGCCATGGCGGTTTTTACACCTGCTTTTAGCGGGTGTAAAAAACCATGGCGGTAAGGGAACTTGGTGTTAATTACGCCACCGTAATTTACGGTGGCGTAATTAACGCCTTCCCCACTCCCATTATGCCCTATGGGGCAAAAATGGGAATGGGGAAGGGTAAATGGGGATTGGGGATTTACCGCCCCGCCAAGGTCGGAATGGGGCGGTAAATCCCCTTACCGCCATGGCGTTAACGTAGTTAGCACCATGGCGGTAAAGTCACGGCCCTGGCGGTAACTTACCGCCAGGGTCGTAATGAGGCCCAGTAGCAACAAGCACCCCAAAGAAGAGAAACATTGGTTCTGTAATATCGTGGTTGTGTTGTATGTGCCAAATGATGAGAACACAGAAGTAAAGTTACCAAACATACACTACCAAGTACCAAGTGTCCTATAGGGGTAGAATGCACTGGAGAAATCACAGTACTCAAATACGAACTAACTTCCGGGTCCGAGAGCCTTTGTACCAATGCGGGAATAAGGTAGGACAATAGTAACTTTTTTTGGCTTAACAATAGATATTGTTAAGGTCCCCAGTCCCGGGGTAATCCTAAATATACCTGAGAAAACCCTCTACCTACTTCCTCCGAGGTGCTGCCTGAGCAGGAGGTTGCTTGTCCTTTTGTATCAAGCTGTTTAGCAGGGAAGACAACCACGTGTTGGTGTCTGATCTTACAGAATGCAGAGTGTTCATGCAGATATGGAAGGGGGATAAGAAATAGGAGCTGATGCATCACCAGCTGCACATTGAATAGTTGCTTGACTATTGCACTCTCTGAGATTACATACCAAGATATATGTTCATACTTTGGTGTAATGGTCAATTCCCAGGTTATCACACACTGCACTTCAAAGAAACTGCAGTACATGATTAGGCAATGTTAAAACCAATGGGGGTTGTTACCGTTTGCAAAGGAAAGTAGGGATGTTGGTCTATTTGCATACTGCTAGGTCTCTTTTCAGTTGGTGTGTATGGTGTATAGATTCCGGTCACTCTTGCCTTCAATCGTTTAAATGATGATGCCAAGGAAAGAATATTAGAAGGGGTGTAATGAACACAAAAGGTAACCATTGGGCATATCATCTTCAAGTGTGAGGCGGTGTTGGCAGGGCCTATTCAATAGATCTGTGCCATGCCTATGTGTCTGATTTTGTATTATTATTATTATTATTATTATTATTATTATTATTATTATTATTATTATTTTTATTTTTATTTGTATTAGGCTATTTATTGAGTTGGGCCTGGCTTTTGGAAGAAACAGAGTGCTTTAAAAATCATAGGGGGAATGACATGGTGAAGGAATCATAGATACAAGTGAGCAGTTACCAACAGGGGGCAATTTGGCAGCAAGGGATCTACAACCAACCATTGGAGGAAAAAGGTGCGTCTGGGTTAGTTCACCCAGTTTTAAGTTAGGTGGGGATCGGAGGATGTGTGGACCTATGTGTTAGGGAGGAGCCATTCCTTGAAGAGGAGTGTCTTCAGTTCCTCTCTGAAATTGATGGAAGTGGAGAAGGCGCCAGAGTCGTCGGGATATGTAGAGCGAGAAGAGCTGTCTTCTGTTTTTTTTTTCCATCTTGCACTGTCACATTTAGCGTTTGCACATGTCCTGATTTCTGGCAGATTGTACTCGTCAGGAAGGGCCGGTATTATCAGGGAGGTAATTTGGGAAATTGAGGGTGATGTCCTTGTAGGAGATGTTACAGGATTTGAAGGTGATATATTTTTGCAGCAGGAATCAGTCCAGTTGAATATGGTTCTGGGTGATGTGGCCAAATGTTCAGAATCATTTGATGAGTTCTGCTGCAACATACATGACACATCTCAGGGGTGGTCGCTGGAAGCCTTTACAGGTGGGCAATGTAACCATCCAGGAAGGAGAGTGCCTGAGCATAGAAGCACTTCTTGCACAAAAAGAAAACAAAAGTTATGTGGTGGAGATATAACTGCATGTGTCTCATCAGCCCTGAAGCATACTCAAAGACTTAAACAATTTATCATGAAATATTACAACTGTCAGTCCAATGTTCTCTTTGAAAACAGGTACAAGTATTATGGATACGTTAGTATAAACACAGTTCAAAAGACTAATCTCTTTGATACAATTCCATTCAGCTTTAATTCCTCTGTCCAGCAAGCCTTCCTATTTGACCAGTGTCCTACCTGTCCTTCCATGCAGAAAAGTGATCAATTTCCAAATGGATCCTTCTCGTGACCACTAATGCAGCATGCTATGTTCCAGACATATGAGGTAGTTTACTAGATCTGCTACCCAAGTCCCAAAGTGTATGCGGATATGACAACTGGAACTTCACCTATGTGGATCGTTGAACATAGGTGAAAAATCTTGAACACAAATCTTTGAAAAATCATTTTTAAAACACACAGAAGATGCATTTGAATCCATATTTTCTTCCATACATCAGTGCAGAAAGGATTCAGGAATCCTGCACAATGCCTCCACAATGTGACAGATGACAACAGAAAATTCACGGCCTTTATAGCATTTTACACAATGAAACTCATACTGAAAAATCAGTGTTATATTTTCAGTCTACAACATTAACAGTGGACTATCTAACAGTGCGTCCAGGAGGCATGGCTTTACAGGACCAACTGAGCTTGTTGTGTTAGAACCCCGCCCACCTCGTCACATTGCCAGCCTCCTCTTTGGATATCTTTCAATTACACCTAATGGTAAAACACCCTGCATACCCATCAGTCACGCAGGAAGTATTCTAGTTCTGCAGTGCCTTAATCAGACTTCATGATCTAATAAAGGCCAGCCGACTCTGCCCACTGTGTTATATGACAGGCAGCAATGAGCTTTGTGGATATTTTCAGTGCTGCCCTCCTCAGTGTGAACGTTTTCTTTTCTTTATTATGTGTTGTTTCTGTAACACACAGTTGTTTCTTAATGTTGGTTAATTCATTTTTACCAAATTATCAAAACTGTATGAGATTATATTAATCCACACATCATTTATTTTATATTTCAATCGTAGGTTATAGCGGGACATTGCATGCGTATTAATAGTGTTAATGCTGACAATCCCTGGAGGGTGAGAGGGGAACAGGATTCATGTTGCAATGAAGGTATGCGATGACAGTGAACATCTATGAGTTTAAAGGATGATATGGGAGGAATCTGGCTATATATTTGAATACCTGAAGTGTTATTTGTCTACATATATTGTGCAAGTGTTTATTATTTTTCTTTAAATTTTAACGGATATTGGATAGGGAAATCACCTCTTACTGGTTTTCGGCAATACTTGCTCCTTAAGAAGGAAATACGCACTAGGACTGCTGAGGCAGCACTTATAAGATCTCTTCTGGCACTGGGTGAAGACCACCTGGGCCTCCATCTTGTATTATGCCAGCTGAGACAGGCTCATACAATGGGCCTCATTACGAGTCACCCGGTATGGAAATAACGGTGGTGGTAAACCCGCCACCACCGTTGTTTCCATACCGGGGGATCTCCAGTCCTGCAGGCGAAGGTGTCATTCCCGCCAGGTCTGACCTGGGACCCAATGGGAATGGGGATTTACCGAATTCCGCCTCTGGAATTCCCAGGTCACCAGGGTGGTAATGCCCCGGTAATTCCGGGACTCACGGACGCAGAATGGTAATACGAGTCTGGCGGTAACCTGCCGGAATTTCAGGCACAGTTACCGCTGGACTCGTAATGAGGCCCAATGTGTCCTTATTATTTTCCGGAAGTGCGTCAGGGGGGTGGTGGCTTCACACCCCTTACATGAGGAGGGCAATACCGGATATCATCAGACGGGAGCAACTGACCAGGACGCAGAGGACCATGTAATGATAGGAATGAAATAGAAGATAGAGTACAGGACTGAACAAAATGGGTAATTGTTATGTTTTTGAGTTGGCAGAGGTCAAACGGATATGATGTTTATTATGACGGGACCGACAATGGGGCAATATAAGGGGAAGGCGAATTAAAGGCGGGCTGGGTTAGATTTGGGTGTGGTAAGTGACCTCAATTCAGCACTCCAACTAAGTCAATGCCAAGTCTGGGATGCCCAAGGGAAGCCCTTATTTATATATTTTTATGACAAATTCATGGATCTGGATGATAACCCTTGTATAACGCCTCTCTCTTTGAATCCCCCTGACCTCACTGAGCCAAGAAGTAGGTTTGTTTTGCAAATTAAAAGATTTATTTAAAAATTAAACAATATACATATATATATCAGACTTTTATAATAAATTAATATTTGACCATACACTTATGAATATGACAGTGATCAACAATGGATAATATTACACTAGCACACTTTTGTAATCACTTAGGAGTTGGTATAGAAAGGATAAGGTAGCTGAGAATGCTTTTATGGTTTCAAGGAAAAACAATGATGGAAAGAATGCAGCACAGAAATAAACTGATATGGTTTCAACAAGAGAGAATATAATCCCGTTTCCCCTTGTGGCAATTCACTCCCCCCCTATGTAATATAAAGAGATGGAAGGTGAGCACACAATTTTCAGGAATGCTATCAAATGCAATACCAATTCAGTTCCCCCAGAGCAAGCTTAGAGCACAGAGATGATTTTAAAACACAGGCAAATATACCGTAAATGTGATTTGCAAAGAAGTGAAAATATGCTAAAAATGATTTTAATTCCCTATAGGAGATTCAGGGTAGGTGACAGCTACTTTGAATTAGTTCCGGTCTACACTATCAATGATTCATGAGGGATTATCAGGTTGAAAACGAATTTCAGCAATGCAAGCAAAAGACAGCTATTTTTGACAGGTGAAGAAGTTTGAGCTAGTTTTCAATTCGCGGTACTTTTTCCAAGCGCGATTACAGAAAAACTATAAGGAGTAGAAGGTCGCTTTTGAGCTTGTTGGAAAGCTTAGATGCTTAGCTTTAAAATGAAAGTTAAATCTCGTTGCTTTTCCAAAGATACAGACAATTTTGTGGAGGTAGATTTTCAGAAATGAAATATTGATTCAGAATGGCAAATGACACTTTCACAGCTTTAAATCCCAGAATGGACACACGATTTCTATGATGCAGTTCTAGGTAGGCGAAATTGGATGGGATAAGCTTATTTTAAACTAATAGATGACTATGCACAGTTCTGGCTGGGTACTCACACTATAAATTTGAAATAGGCCGTCAAGATCTGGTCAGGTTTAGCTGCGGTTCTCTCTGCTGTGCTGGTCTGGATCTCTGGTTCTGGCAAAAGTTCTTGGCACTGCACAGCAGTCTGGTCTGGGTCTCTCTGGATACAGCACTGCTTTCTGGGTTCTGGCACAGGGTTCTAGCCAGAATCAAACAGCTCGCCCAGCTGTTGAATAGTTTGGTTAGGTTGCTGGATTCTGAGGCCTGCTGAGAAGGATTCAGCTTTTGGACTAGGCCTCTCTGCTGCAAGTTTTGAAGTCTGGATTCTAAGTTCTGGTTCTGGAGTCTTCTGGATATTGTCTGGACCGGCAAAATGCTTTGCAAGAAATCAGTTTGAAGTGGAAAGTGAATGTCCCTGCCTGGATTTCAGTGGGTCTTTTTATGTCTTTTGAAAATGGGTGTGTGCGTGGGCTTAACTAAGCCTGCCCCTCACAACTTATCATTGGCCAAGTTCTCCTCTCTCCCTTGATTGAGGGAAGGAATCGAGTGCCATCAGGCATCAATTTTATGGCATACAGAAAGAACACTCCCCTTGTCACTTTGCACACAAATCTATTTTTGATCCAAATGCAGATTTATATATGTACAATTTTTCTAATATTATATGTCCAGTTAACATATTTTCTGTAGCACCAAACCATCCGATCCCTGTCTTTGTAAGATGCCATGTCCACTTCTGACAGAATTGTGCCCTTTTCATCAAGAACACAACCTCTAAACCTTTCCAGAATGTACACAAATGTGTGCAAGGAATATGGGCATCAGATGATGAAGTGTCAGATTTTTAACATACAGACATTTGGAGTAATACCCTATTTTCCGCTACTACCCCCCAGAACATATCACAGAGTCCTAACACCTCTTAAAATGTGCACAGAAAAATCACGGGAAAGATGATATTATTTATATAAGTTTGTCAGTTATGTACTTTGAATTATCCATCTTTTTAAAATTATGCTCTGGCCCAGATGGGTGTGGTTTAGGTTCCAACGCACATGGGGGGATTTCTGTCTGTCCCCGCCTCCAGCTTTGCTGGCTCACAGAGGCACTGCTCCTCCCAGTTTCTTCCAAGAGGAAGCCATTTATGACCCCCTTAATTTAACATTTGCCTGATCCAAGGAAAGTTTATTCTTCTGTTTCCCTTGCAGTCCCAGGTGCCCTTCCTCTGATTCAATCAGAGAGGTGTGATCTCCTTTTGGTGGTGCAGCAGAAGGGAGGCCAGGCCTGGGAATGCAGTTGCTGGGCAAGTTTCCACTCCTGTCGGGGGTAGTTGCCAGGCAGAATTCAGTCCCTTTAAGCCAGGCTTTAGCCAAATGTCACTTTTGGTTCAATTTTTTCTTCATTCAAATCAAATTTTTACACATGCAGCTAGAATGGTGATTCTTGTCATAATTGATGTGAGTCATCATATTACTTATAATTGAAACAACTGGCAGGTATCCCCCAGGGACTCACCGTTACTTCTGTTCCTCCTCCTCCTATGACTGGCACCTTCCTGCAGGGAAAGACTCCTCTTCTTTCAAGCGGAGAGAAGAAAGTGAAAAGTCTCCCAAGTACTTCTTCCCCCCCCTAGATAAAACCAGGCAGGAGAAGAAATCCCAGGGAAACCCTCTGGGGAAGAAAACCCTGTGCCGAAGGTAGCGGTATGATGTCTTCAGTTGCAGACGGAGGTTCCGGTGCAGTCCGAAGGTCGTTCGTCTTGAAAGAGAAAGAGACTGGTAAGTATCAGCAGGTAAGTGAATAGTGGATATGTAAGATTTAGAGTAATGTAAATTACCCTTAAACAGGAACGATGTGTGGGAAAAGGTGCCAGTCAGCCTCAGGATACTTCTATGATTATACAAGAGGTTGGATGAGAAACCGTGGGAAAGCAGGAAAGAATAATAGGAAGCCACGGGGAAGTCTTTACCTGAGAGGCTAATAGGGCGGAGCTAGGAGTTGTTATGGTGTAGCAGAGTCTTGCGTGGGCGGTCGTAATGTTGGGGTGACTTGTACCTGTACCTATGCGAAGGAAGATAGCATAGTGAGCCGGGAAGGAAGGAAAGACGGGAACAGATATTCCGAAGAATATCGAATTAAGCTTACCGCATTCCGGAGCAAAACCGGAAGGCAGACTTGGGTTAGAGAGGGACGGAGTCCGTGGAATCGGGAGAAAGGGAGGCAAAGGAAGCTGCACTAAAAGGGCGAGGCAGAACAGGAAAAGAATTAGAAAGCTGAAATGTAATGTATTTCAAATCGTATAAGGAAGCCTAGAAGCAAACTTACGTAGCGTTGTGATAGCGGAGTAGCAACGCAACTCTGTGCTGATCTCGGAAACAGATATACCAACTCCCGGGTAGGGAGGCAGCACTTCCTGGAAACCGGGTTGTGCAGAGGCTAGACCCGCAACTCCGGTTACGGCGGCCATCTTGTGAGTAAAAATGGCTGACACCCGCCGTCCTAAGGTCCATTTATGCCACAAGGACCACCGTCCTCGGAGGGGCGTGACAATTCTAAGTTCAAAAGTATGACATTTAAACAGTTGCAACCTATGTGACACTCCAAAGTAGGTCACTCATTTATTTTAAACATTTCGATTTTAGTGGTTTTAAATCCAATTTCACTAAAGCTGTTGACATCCACAGCTCAGCCAGCATAGTTATAATCATTGTTTTAGGCTCTTCATCTTTCCAGATTTTGTATGCACACAAGACTACATTCTGCCAAATGTCTGCTGGTGTTCAGTGAGATTTTTGAATATCTTGCAATGTTTAAATAGGCATTTTGAGCTTGATTTCAGAGAAACAAAGGTGATTTCAAAGTGCTTTTTTTGAGCTAACAGGCACTGCTGTTTTTCCTTTGACACCAGGTTTCACTCATGGCGCTTCTGACCCATCACGCTCACACTGGTGGGTGGCAGGTCAGGAGATCATTTTGGTGTGCGCAAAACTGCATGGTTTTCCTGGATTCTGGCGCAAATGTGGCTTTTCAGCCATCTTGGATTTTATAAGCCCACAGCACCAAATGTTGTAGCATAATAGTTCAAACGTGGGTCAAGACACCTGACCGGTGGTGGGCTAATATGATGTTGTTGGTTTATGTGGTTTGCAAACCAGTAATAAAGGATGTTTTGCTTTGTCTGTTTCAAATTTCGACTCCTGTGTCCTTCTGTTTTGACACTGCTTTCATAATGGCTTGTCATGTGGTCAGTGTGGTAAGTGTTCATGCTCAGGGTTGTTGTTATAGCTGGTTTTCCTTGCTTGGTACCTGTTCCCTGAATACATTGTGTGTGAATGCATGTTGTGATGTCATGGGTGGAATGCTGTGAGGGTGACTGGAATGTTTGAGGTTGAATGTGATTCCAGCAAGTCAGTTGGAAGAGGTAGCCTGGGTGGTGGGGAGCCAGTGGGCTCTCCTCTGTGCTTTCCCCATCTCCTGATGTACCTGATGTCCTCTGATGAACTTGATACCCAGATTTAAAGTTTCCTGAAGAATACCTGTGGCTTACCTGCATATCCTTTTGAGTATCTTTCATACTTTTTAAATATAAAAACTGGCAATAAGCTGATCTTTAGAGAGACCCAAGCAACCTGGCAAATGATGGGTACCTGTGTGTGTGTGCCAGAGAGGGGAAAGGTGACTGCTGCGGGGGTGCAGTATGGGAAGTTACAGCTGCAATGGGAAGAGAGAGGGGGCCCGCTGCCCTACAAAGATGTCAGCCAACCACCCAGGGATAGCAATGATGGCACCAAGGAATAGCAATGTTGGAACTGTGAAGAGCATTGTTGGCACCCAGGGAAAGCAACGCTGGCACCAAGGGAGAGTAAAGTGAGCACACTATTGGTGCCTTATGGATGATGGCTCATAATCAGCCTGTGCCCCATATCTCCTATCAGAGGACATCCAGAGGCAGAAAAAGGGCACCCCATAGATGCCAGAAGCTTCACTGTTAGAGTGCACATCCTGGGTGCTTGGGAAGACCCAGGGCATATGCTAGCACCAGAGAGCAGCCTGTGAGGCTTATGCAGCTGTGTCCCTGGCCAGAGAGGATGGACAAGCTGAAAGAGGTCACAGTGAGATCGCTACTGCCAGGCTGCTTTGCCAGATGAGGGCAAGCAGAAAGGCACCAGGGAAGCGACTGGCAGAATTATCTCTGAATCTATGTGTTCTCTGAACAGTGCCATCTGAAATGTGAGTTGCTGGCCAGAGAGCGCTCTCAGTGAGCCCAGAGATCCTGTCAATGGCGTGTGTATCATTCCCTCAATTAGAGTGAGTCATTTTGAAGTTAAACATTTGATTGACTGGTGGGAGCCATAAGTTGGTATTGCCAGAGCGGGTACTCTTACCTTAGAAGTGCCAGTGTTAGCTGCGCCCATTGGAGGTCCGAAGCTTCGCGGTGCGTCAAGACTTTTATTTCAGGGTGGTGACGTCAGTGTGGATGCTGAATGTGTTGGTGCAAATCAGAACCTTCTCTGCACCACTACGAACGTTCTCTCTGTTCCCTGCACTACTACACTATGGGTTGTTGGATCGCAGCTCGAGATTCAATTGAAGCACCCATAAACGTGCTTCTGCGTGCAAAGGATATAGTGGGGGGTGGCCTGATGTCATCACGTTTCTTCCTGGGACAGTGCGTGCGATCTGCATGAGTGGGACAGATGATGCTGTCAAGTGCTGCGATGGCAAGCCGTGTTGGCAGGGAAAGAGTGGATTCTGCTCTGAGTGCACAATGCGCTTGCATCCAGGCATCTTTAAGATTTGTCTCGCGCTAGCAAGAAATGCATTTCCCTTACAATGAATTGTTGGGCAGCCAGATTTCTGAACATGTTTTAGTGTTGATAAAGGGAACCATACTGTATTTTCTTTGGTTAGTTTACTTTATGCTTTGCTTACTATGGTTTATTTCATGATCAAAGTTGCAACTTGAATAAGTTACACGCTTTCAAGTGGGCAATATCGCCTCAGAGTTGTTACAAGTGAGTGGCCCTCATTAGGACTCCGGCGGAAAACCATGGTGCTATTAACACCATGGTCAATGCCGGAGTTAGCCATGGCGGAATGGGGAATTGCCACCCCATTCCAAGGTTGCCGGGGCGGTAATTCCCCATGCCACCATGGCCCTTCCCCATTCCCATTTTTGCCCCATACGGTATAATGGGAATGGGGAAGGCGCTAAGTACGGTACTGTAAATTGCGGTACCGTACTTACCTCGAGAGTCCCTTTGCAGGCCCCTACTTTATCGGCTGGTCTAGACCAACCGTTCAGGTCGGGTCCCTCAAAGGGACCTCGTAATCAGGCGTTAAGGGTTTAACGGCGCCGACACCTTTTACGGCACCATTAACCCCTTAAAGCCAGGGTCCTAATGAGGGCAAGTGACTTTAGTGTCTTTAGCAGGTCAAGGTAGTGCGCTGAATTACATTTACTATAACCGTTTTAAAGTCGTTGCAGGTAGTAAGATGCTATACAGAATGGATTCATAGGTTGAATTTAGGAAAATAATGCAACATGGACTTATAGCTTAACATATTAAAGTAGATGGTTCTGGTGTTTATGAGCTGTTGTGGTGAGTGCTCGTGCATGAGTGATAGGTTGAATGTGTGACACGTTAGAACACTCTAGGATACATTATTTTTAGGTTTCCAGTTGCTGACCTGTCTCATCAAGAGCTCAGGTTAGCATATTTTGGGGATTTGCAGCTTTTAAGATGCAGAACCAGGCAACCGGTAGTTATATCTTAAAATGTGTATGTGTGGGTGTTAGGATTTAGTAATGCTAATCTAATGTTTTGTGAAATTGCAGCATTTTTAGGATTCGCAAACTGGCAACATGGACTTTTAGAACAGCAAATGAAGGCACGTCCCTAAAAGCTCACGCGAGAATAATTACAACCCGCTAGGGAAAAAAGGGCAAGAAATTCTTGCAAGGATAACAAGTTATCACACAGAAAATAGGTAGGCTAGCAAAGAACTCTGCTGCTCAAGAACGTTCATCAATAATGAAGTTACATATACAGTAAAAAACTAGCGGGCTGATTGGTGAGACCCGTTACATGGGCGGCCTGCTCCATAGAGATAACAAGGTTTGCTATTGGACCCAGCCCCATTCGTCCGTCTAAATCATGTGGTGTAGCTGCGCTCATCATTACCAGGAAATCAAGGCCGGGTTTATCATTAGTAAGTATGTAAAACAATGCTACTCTACCCGTGTGGCATGCACCTGGTAAACTCAGAGACTGGCACAGGGGGAGGCATAAGATCACGCTGACTCACACATTCTTCACTCAGTCCATATTGCACTCTCCACACTCAAGGTTTCCACCCTCACTTTGGACTATAATTTATTCCACCCTGTACCTCATATTACAAAGTATGTCATTATGAAATAAGGTGGAGTGGCCATTCTCTTTTAGATCTTTTATGACCACTGGGTTTATGGTTGGTGGTCTGGCATAATCTACTATCGCA
Organism: Ambystoma mexicanum; assembly: GCF_040938575.1. Classification (NCBI taxonomy): domain Eukaryota; kingdom Metazoa; phylum Chordata; class Amphibia; order Caudata; family Ambystomatidae; genus Ambystoma; species Ambystoma mexicanum. The sequence goes on from NC_090930.1 coordinate 1,238,532,978, forward strand.
GAATGTATGGGTCTTGTTCTGGACCAGTTGTGGGTGTCATAACCCTGGTGGGGTTGGTGGTCTGCTTCTGGACTGGCTGTGATAAACGTGCATTGTGAGGTGCCTGGTACTGTCTTGTGGCCTTGCAGGGTGCATTCCTTCTTGGGCTAACACATATTCACAACAGTTATGGAACAAAGGAAAGTTTCTATATAAGCTTAGGAGCGTGGGTCTCTCTCTCTCTCATCAGCACTTGGGACTGTTCAGGTTTCTTCATTGGGTCTGTGTTTACTGCATAGCTATGCATGGCCAAGTGTTTCTACCATAACTACAAAAATGGTGCTTCCGTATATGTGTGCACTAAGTCTACACATGTATATTTAATATTGTGTACATGCAGTGTTTCTTAGCATTCCCCATTCCTCCCTGGAACATTGCAAGTGTAGTTATGGGATTCACCTTACTCTAAAGAGCCTGGGGGGCGGGGGGGTGTAAGAGGTTCATTTCCTTGCCAACAATCCCCCATTCGTTACTTCTACTGTAAAGAATTTGTTTGCAAATTTGCACTCATTTTCTCTTCTTACTGGGGCCTCAGAAGGTGGGGTTCCTTTGATTGGCATCCAACCTCTGCATACTGATTGTAGACTTTCTCCTGCCCATGCATATTCTTTGGGTGTGCATATCATATAAATGCATCCCTGTCCCCAACTAGATCTACCCAAACTTCTTTATAATTTTCAGGGTCAGGCAGTGGGCCATTGATGGTGTGGTATAAGCAATCAACTTAGTCTCCATAGTAAATAGGGAGCATTTGGGAGTGGCATGGTCAGTTTGTACTTCAATTTCATTTGTATTACAAAGTATCTTTGAAACATTAATTGAAACGATCAACATTGCGCTATTAGGCACTGCTTTAGCACAACATCGGGGTTGCACTTGGCACGTTTAGAAGATGACCGGGATAAACACAACAACAGGTACGAGCATCTTCATGACTGCTCCTAACCGTGCAGGGCCCAGTCAAAGGCGAGGTCGAACCAGTCTGCCTCTTATACTCCTACTTCTTTTTTCATGCAAACTCCTAGGCCTGCTTTGATGATGTGAGCTAGTGAAACATTCTCTGCATCTTCTGGGGGCAAGAGTGTGCAACATGAATCCCCGATCATTTGGCACACCGCTCTTTCCATTGCTGTCAGAGTATCAAGGATGTAGCGGTTCTGCATCATTATCAATTTATGGGCATGCAACTCGACTTTAATTAGGTTGAACCCATGCTCTGTGTCATTTCCAACTGGACCACTTCCCAGCGTACCATCTGCAGCCATTTAGGATTAGTTGCTGCCTGTGCGCTGGGTAGCAAAAGTGAGGTGAACAAAGTTTCAGCAGAGTTGAACAGTCAGTATTCTTGAGGTATCTCCCCGAGCAGTGCTGTTGAGTCTTTTGTTTGTCTCTTCTTTCCTGGTAATTTATCATATTTATCTCTTCCCGGGTAGGATGCGAAATTCTGATGGCTGCATTTGGTTCTTGTCTTCAAATTCTGGGGAGACTGTTGGTGTTGTGTCAGGTTCTGGTCCCCCTTTCAAGTGCTCTTCTGGGATTACTAGTATTGCTGAGTGTAGTGTGGACAGCAAACAGTAGACCCTCCATGATGGTGGGAGGTGCAAGTACTCTTGTTGGCCACAGACCAAATAGTAGTCCATTACCTCTGCCATGCCCCATTTAAAGTCTGGAATCAACAATGTTCTGCTGCATCACTTGTTTTAGTCAATAAAGTCAGTTGCTTCAATTTGGAAACATAGTTCATAGCTCTCCTGTCGGTGTACTTTCACTGATTTTTCCATCGTTGCAATCCATGTCAATTTTGTGACGTGCTCTATCCATATTTGTGCACATGTTTTTTCCATGAACATCACTACTGGATCCATGAGCTCTAGTCACACGCTGTTTGCCTGGAGGGTGCGTTTTATTCTACATAGCGCAAGATGAACCAGGCATTGTGACTCCATAATTGGATCTTCCTGTGGTACTAAAACCTTTGGTGCCCCTGATGTGTGCGGTAACAATGAGCATGCATACCATTTGTTGTTTGTCTGCCCACCACAATCATGTCGGTGTACCAGAGATTTGAAAGTTTGGCAGGTGGTGCAGTGTATAATCATATTTATGAGATACTCTTGAAGGTTTGCTATGAGCCAGTCTTCTTTTATGTCTGCTGCAATATGCTGTTTGGAGCTGTGGGATGGGTGGTGTAGTTGATTAAATGGTAGTGCCAAGAGCTCCATAGGCATTACTGCCTTACCAGTGCATTCTTGTCTCCAAACAAGGTCTGTGGGGGGCAGTTTACAGCTTCTTCGGGACCATAGTTCTTTTTCCTCATTTGGTGTTTTCCCCTGCAGTTTAATTAGTTATATGATGGGCAGTGCTGTGTATGATGTTGACTGTGGATCACATGATAGTGTAGTTATGATGTATTCTAAATTTACGGGGACAGGAAGATAGGCTGCTGATTTGGCTGGAGCATGCGCCGTATAATTTCCTAATGATATTTCATCATTGTTACCAGTGTGGGCGATGCCTTTGACGACGGCTACCAAAGAAGGTTGTGACAGTGTGAGTGTATCTAATAGTGTGGCGTGTTGTACTGGGAAACTGTATGCTCTACGGAAGCCTCTCCTTTCCCATTATGACAACCTGGCATGCACTGTTGTAGTGACGTATGCCGAGTCTGAATAAATGGTCATGTGGCATCCTTGTGATGTGCGTAGCACCTCGATGAGCACCACAAGCTACATTTTGTGCTAAATAGTGCATGGGTAATCTCTTCATCACTAATGTTTCATATTCTCCCCCTTCGAAGTGCATTACTGCCGCACCTGTATGCCTTTGTCCTGTAGCCTGGTCAGTTGTCGCTGAACGTCAACAAAGAGTACCTCCCTCTCCTCTAGTGGGCTATCCTTTGCCTAGGGGATGTAATCCTCTTCACCTTCATATGTGGCACAGTAGTGTTGCTGTAAGTCTACGTCAGTGCACACTTCTGTTAGGAACATGGCTGGATTTACTATTTTGCATTGCACTACATGAATGTTTTGGCTTGAGATAATAATCTCATATGCTGACACTCTTTGTGTGATCAGGGTAGACTTCGATCTTTCTAAGATCGCAAATACAGAATGCTCCACGAACAATGTCATTGAGCATCGCTAACCAGTGAACAATAAATAAAATCCCATTACAATTCTGAAACTTTTTTTGATGGCAGAGGCAGCTACAGTGAGAGCTTTTTGCAGGCGAACTGCCCTGGCATAACTGAATCGAGTCTACCTCTGTAGTGGGCCAATAGCTTGTGACCCATTGTGCTTTTCCGTGTTAGCACGGTGGTCTCGAGTGTGCCATTTGAATGCAAGAATATATAGAATTCTTGTGTGTAATCTGGGGTGGCTAGAATTGGGGCTGTGAAAATCACTTCTATTAAGTCATTAAAATGATGTACCATATCTGCTGTCCATTCTTGTTTGTGGTTGCCTTTCTGTACTTCCTTGAAACCTTGTATGAGCAGTCTTGTGTATGCTGCATGGTCTAGAATCCATGCTCTGCAATGGTAATACAACCGTAGGAACTTTAGCATCTCTTTTACTGGAACAGGTTTGGGTGTGGCACATACTGATGCTGCTCTGTCTGGTATTATTAATTTGCTGTTTTCTGAGATCAGCTGCCCTAGGTAGATCACTTGAACTTGGCAGTATTGGAGTTTTACCTTGTCAACCACTTGCAGGCCAAGAGTAATGGAGTATTTACAACAATTGTGCTCACTGTCACTGCACACCAGTTAGTCATCCACATACTGGATGACCATGCATATGGATGTTGCCTAAGTCTTCGTGTAGTATTCTGTTGAATATGCTTGGGCCCTAGCAATACCCTTGGGGCAAACACGTTTTCTCATAGCACTTTCTGCCATGTGTAAAGACTGCCAGGTACTGTGAGTCGGGGTGAAAGGGTATCGGAAAGAAGGTGTTCTTTAAATCAACCACTGTGAAGTGGGTTGCTTCATTAGGGAAACTACACAAAATGGTGGCAAGATTTGGAACTAGAGGAAACTCTTTCTGTACTATGTCATTAAGTTGGCGAAGATCCTGGATCATTCTTCAATTCCCTCCATTGCTTTCTTTGACAGGGTATATGGCAGCATTGCATGCTCTATTATCCCATGGTGTAGTAGGGCCTGCATTGTGTCTTTAATTCCCTCTATCGCCTCTCTTGATAATTGGTATTGTTTCACTTGGGGTAATAACTGCTCCAATTTTTAGGGTGTTCTAACCTGGGATCACTTATTTTAGTATTCCTATGTCATGTGGGTTGGTTGTCCCCAATTGTGCTGGCACATACTCCAAGTGAGCTTGGATGAAGGAAGGTGGTGCAACAATGGACAGTAGGGGGTACTGCACTCTTCTGTATTGCACCATTATTTCACAGGGGATGCACTTGAAACCCTTGTGTGTAGGTGCGTCATAAATGCCATATCATATCATATCATATCATGAAAATCTCAAATACTATTTCCCTGTCATTGTTATAGTCTTTGAAAAGTTCTGCATCTGTCACTTCCTTAAGGGGTATGGTGGGATCGATGCACAATACAGTACACCACTGGCACTCACCTCTGTCTGTTTAAAAAACAACTACTCTTTTTTCAGATACTAAGAGCCCTTGTAAGTCTAGGGACAGTATTGTGCCTGCTACCAATTCTGGGGACAGCACAGGGTGGAAAATAAAATCAGTTTGCTCCCTCCAGGAGGCTTCGGCAATCTGTGGCCTGCTTCTAGCAGCACTGTTAGGCCGTATATTAACATGTCTGGGTTGATGGGTATTCTTGCACCACCCCCTCACGTGCCATGGTGTGTATTATGACCATTGCTCTCATTGCACACATCCCTGGCATGGCACAGACAATGCCATGATCAGTAAATGAGATTGACATGTTCAATTTGCTGAGCAGATCTCTCCTGATCAAGTTGACCAGAGAACTCTCAGAATATAGTAATTCCTCCCACCTTTACATCAAAATGATTAGTGTATGGAACCGTAGCAATAGCCCCAAGGCATGTTGAGAGTTTTGCCAGATAATGGGAAGTCCCCTTCACTGATGCATGATTTCTCAGTGCCCGATAAAAATGAATTGTTTGTTTCCTATCTCTGCCCCCACTAAGGGTTCTTCTTCTGGGTTGAGGGTCAGAACCGGAAACATACATGCTCTCTGTGGGCTGTCCTAGTCAGGGTAAGTATTTGTGTATTTGTCCCCTGAAATGAGAAGGGGTTTCCCCCCACCACTGTTGCACCCTGGAACTGAGCTACTGTAACACTAGGAGTTCCGTTAAAGGGGTTCATGTTTCCTGTCTGCTGGAGGTTGTTGTGAGGCACGCACTGCTGCATCGTCTGCTGTGGTTGTTGCTGTCTGCGAGGGCCTGCTATCTGTGGGGGCAATTGAGTGCATGCTTGGTGTACTTCATAGGGTATGGAAGCCATCCTAGGGGTCAGCCACTGGTGTTCCCCTTGAGGGAGCATACCATCACTGTGTTGACCATAACTTTACCCGATCCCCTATCTGCTCCTACACTCTCTTGAGATGTGCCCACACTTCCCACAGTTCCAACATTGCCCCATTCCTCCCTTCCGGGCTCCCATTCTTTCAATCCCCCTTCCCTTTGGTCCTTGAAACCCACCTTGTCTTCGCTGTGGTCCTCCTTGCCACTGTGGGCCGGGGTATTGTGTGTTCCCACCCCACTATCATTGTCCTCTTTCTGACCACACCATGGCTATTTTGTCATTTGCATAATTAGGGGTGTATCCTGACACTTCCGTCTTTGCTGGCATGGACACTGAAGCCTCCACAGTTACTTTACCTAATTTGTTTTTTAATAGTTTGGCTTCCTCTGCTTGACACCTCTCCGTTGTTTCCCTGTTGCGTTCTTTTATTCATCTGCAAAGGTGTATTATTATCCTCTGAATTTTATGTCATCCCTTCACTTCAACACCCACAATTGTATCTAGTGCCTTCTGCACTTCTTTGGGTAGGCCCTGTTTAATAATAACATAGAAGAAGGACATTGATCGGCCCAATGCATTACCCATCTCTGCTCTCCACATCTCTTGAACCTTAAGAATAAATTGAGCAGCGTCTTTGTCATTGCACATAGATAGATTGTAAGACGGGTGTGTCAGGAAATGCTTCTACAGCGCATCCATATTTTTTCTCGAATCTTATTAAATGATGCTCCATAATGTGCATCGTTCTCCAGTGTTACACCTTGGTAACCCGCCTTTACCCACACATCAGTAGCCTGATCTCTGTTGGCAGCTACTAATATGCTTTTGATGTCTCCTACTGCTATGGGCACTCCCGCTGTCTGCTTCTCAAATGCATAGATCATTTCCAAGTCCCCGCCCTAAGGCCCGGGAGCACTTTTATAAGATTGTTTGTGTCCATTTGTGCCCATGGCACATAGTGAGACCTCCTGGTGCCCTTATGTTTGAGAGGCAATTGTAATTGTCCTTTTTCCCTTCACTCCTTTTCCACTACCCTTTTTCCTTGCCACCATTATCGGACAAACCTACTTTTAAACCTGACATTCCATAAACTTTCTAACCTAGGAGTTTGTTCGGTGCCTGTTCTGCCTCCTCATCCTTGTCATCCTAGAACTCATTGAATGTACTCCACCCGTCAGCATTGTCATATCCCAAGCTGTCAGCCCGCTCGCATTCTTCTCACTCCTTTTCCACATGCATGTTTTTTATGGGTGTATTATCTATGAGACTTCCAAGTGCTATAATTCAAACCAAATAGAGCATCTGAGACAGAGTTTGAAAGTTGCAAGGTAAGATTTATTTTGCACATATCATTCCCTCAAGCGGATTTAAGGTTCATCCACGTCCAGGATTTTATGGAGAGTGGAGAAGTGGAGTGCCTGAATGGTACACCGTGTCAGTTCTTACTAAAAAACAAAGCCTGCATCAACATAGGCCATTTGTGATTCATTTGCAAAAGATAATAATGCAAATATGTTTCAACTACAGACACAATAAGTTACCTAATCCCAAGGGGGCATGCCACATTGAATTTCAACAGATGTTATTGCAATGTCAAGAGTGTCTACATTAAAAAGATACCTTTTGCGCTTTTAACAAAAATGGAAGGGCTGAACACTGTGGGCCTCATTACACGGATGGCGGTGGACCAAGGTGCTATTAGCACCATGGTCCATGGCGGTAAAATACCGGCACCGCCTTGGTGGAAAGGGGAATTACTGCCCTATTCCAAGGTTTGCGGGGCGGTAATTCCCCTTTCCCCCATTGCCCTTCCCCATTCCCATTTTTGCCCCATAGGGCTCTATGGGAATGGGGAAGGTGCTAATTACGGTGTCGCAAATTGCGGTACCGTAATTAGCTCCCTGGTCCCTTTGCGGGTTGGTTTTTAATGCCTGCAAAAAGCAGGCGTCAAATTCTCCAACCCGCAAAGGGACCTCGTAGTAAGGCGGTAAGAGTTTACCGGTACCGGTAAAATACCGGTACCGGTAAACCCTTACCACCTACCGTGTAATGAGGCCCTATGACTCAGTATGTAACTAACCTCTGTATAGTTCAGTCAGTGTTTACATAGCATTTAGCGAAGATAATTAAGCCATATTGAAACAGCTGTTCTTACTTCGCTGAATGGGAGAACCTGCCTTCTATGTTATTTAACCTAGGTTTATCAGCGAAGGTCAGACAGCTAAAACATGCCCTCTAGAAGGACCCAGTCTTTTCTTGTATTGACTGACAGAAAATGCCACAAACACATTTCCATTGTGTTTTACTTCATGACTGACACATGCTACCTCTTTTTGAACATTACAAAGGGAAGAGGGTTTTGATCGCAAAAATTGATTTAGCTTAGAGCTAAGAAAAATGGATATTATTATTATATTCTAACAAACTCTCATTTTAGCCTAAGCTAATTCTTTTTAGCCAAATCAGTTAGACTTTCAATATCTATGTCCATTAAATTCTGAATTTTCATTTCTTCCATCATCATAGTATTAATTCTATAACTATCCATGGGAGGGACTTCATTCTTTTTACTATCCTAAAACAGCTCTGAGATATAAGGGAAAAACATACAGGACTGCACTGAAGACAACAACAGCAGCCTAACATTAAGCCAAAGACCACTAATAGTATAGACAGATATTTCCATCCCCAATCTTTTAGCAAATTCCACAACCATTGGGACCAGATACTCTCCTGTCAGATCTCATAATGTACTGCTTCATAATGTACTGCTTCTCCTAATATATATAATCCATCAATAGCATCAAAAAAATCTCTAGAGCTATCAGGTGGGTAGGTACAGCAAGAGGAGCCCACTATTTTACAGACCCCTCCTTTCGCAACTGTGAGAATATCCAACACCATTCTCTATTGAAGTGTCATCAATCTAATAGAGTTCTGTTCAGTTGTTAGATCCACAAATATATTTGCAGTCTCGTCAACATACATTCTACCATTCTACGGAGTCTACTAATGCTTCTGGAGTTAAGGGCAACCACTAACAATGGTATTATCCCTTTCCCAAAATCTGTTGCTACCTGGTCCAATTCTCATTTCTGTCACTGTAGTTTTACACACTGGTATATATTATCTGTGGAGGCCACATAAACTACAGGAAATTGATTAGAAAGGTAACATATGCCTGTACAACCCTTCCTCAGCCACTTATATGCATTCCTGTCCTCACAAACATAATACCAATTCCCATAAGGAAGAATTGAATTAGTATAATTGGTATAGTCAGCAATTATATTCAAGGATTGCATGTTATATGTATCCCTTCCTATAGCAAATGGTGGCTCTCCTATCCTACGAGTTACCTGGAATAAAGGATATGTGACATTCATATAATAGGTATAGGATCTCCATTGAAGGTTAGACACCACACTAAGGCTTGAACGATTGCTATTAAGGACATTATTTCGTATTTCAGGGTTTTTAAAAGTAGTAGTAAGCATTATCCTTCCAGAAGCGGCACATGCTCTTTCCCAATCATTTATCAACCTGCTATGAGACAAAGAAAGTACAGCACATAATATTGATCAATTAACTGGGACAGTAATATAGGGTATTCCTACACCATCTCCACTCTGCTGGACATGTGAACAAAGCCAACAAATTGTTCTATTAATAGCTTTTTGAACTTTGTGCAAAACCTGTACATATGAATTATTTTGGTAACCACATCTCTGAAATATATCCAAGGGATGATGGGTATGGGTTAAGAAATATTGTGTAAAAGGGAGCTTGGTAGTGGGTTCAGTGTTATTGGAAAGACACGTCTTTAAAAGATGCACAGAATCATGTTCAAGGAACCAGAAAAAGGCAGAAAGTCCTATCACTAAAATCATACAAAATGTCAATATACTATTTGGTCTTCCATTGTCCATAATTTTTGTGAGCGAGAAGGATGAGTCACGCAGTTTTTCATTCAAATGTGATCACCAAGTGGATACAACTCCATAATGCAGATTTTCTTATGTCCTTAGATACCCTGCTATCTCCTGGTGTGCACATGGATCAGGACACGTAGATGTCTCATAGTTTCAAGACTGACCTCAATAACAAACCTGCACTTGCAGGTTTCTGGTGGGCACAGACTGCCATCAGTACCAGATCTGCACTTTGTAGGTCTGCTGTGCGCACAGACTGACATAAATACCAGACCTGCAATTTGGAGGTTTCCGGTGGGCAATCCTATTCCTGCCTGGGTCTTAGATTGTATCTAGTCGCTCCTGGTATAGTATGATCTTCAAACAAGGTGGATGTCTGTATTGAAGACTTATATCAGATTCTGACAGACTCACAAGGGTGCAAGAATCCTTAATTTTATACAAAGGAGGATGATCTCCATCAGAGGGTGAGGGCAAAGGAAACAATATGATGTTAGCAGTTTGGATCCAGTGCTGTTTCCCTTCTACTCGAACTGCAGTTTGGTTGGCCAACAACACCTGGTATGGTCCTAGCCAACGTGGTTTCAGAGCAGTGCTTCTTTGAACATTTCTGACCATCACCAAGTCGCCAGGTTTCACCAGATGTCCTTCTCGCAAATGTGTCCTTCTGCTGGTTGATAGAACACAATTGTACAGTCAATTGCTTACAATAATCAACAAGCAGTGGGTGCTCAGTGTCCTTCAATGATTCTGGTCTAGGAGCACCGCAAATGTTAGCTGGTCTTCCCATAACAATTTCATAAGGGGATAACCCTGATTTGGACACAAATGCAGTCCTCATAGAGAGTAATGCTACAGGTAAAGTGTCTGGCCATTTAATTCCTGTGTGCGCACACAATTTAGCTATTTTTTTAAATTCCACTATGGTGCATAATTAACCCCACACTTTGAGGATGATTAGCAGTGTGAAATGTCTTTTTGATCTGAAATCAATTACACACATTTCATATTACTTCTGCAATAAGGTGGGGGCTATTGTCAGACCGGATTACCCTGGATAATCCAAACCTGGGACATATTCTTTCAATTTGACTTTCCCAGTGTAGATGGCTGTATTATCTTTCAAGGGAAAAGCATCTACCCATTTACTAAAGGCACAAATCACTACTAGCACACACTTCAAATTATTACATCTTTCTAATTCAATAAAATAAAAATGCAAAACTTCAAATGGGAATAATTCAATACAATTAAAATTCAAAACTTCAAATTGGAAGGTAGGAGGGTCAGAATTTTGTGCAGAGACCATAGTCCCTACAGCTATATTATGTATTAAGCAAATCATGCAATTTCTAACCAAATTCTCAGACGTTGTAGTAATCAATGAATTACACCAAACATTTTCCAATCATTTTCAAATAGCTTTAGTATGTATATTTGGGTGGGTCTGTGGGTCATACGCACAACCAGAGGTACATAGGCATTAGGTAACATCCATTACCCTGTGACCCAACATCCCACTTCACCCTGTGTAGCAAAGCTTTCTTTCCATGCCCTTGTTTCCTCTTCAGTCACTGTCCTTGTATCTCTTTAATGCTAGCAGAGGTTTCCGCCATGACATGCATCCTAAATCCTGAGCCCTTCTAATATTCTCAGCATTATACATCCCTGAGGTACAATCGAATGCTGTTAGTTTAGCTATGGAGTCAGCAAAATAATTTCCTTTATGAATTTCAGTCACAATTTTCTGATGGGCAGCACATTTAATCATTGCACATTTTTTTGGTAGTATTAAAGATGACAACAGTCGCAATATTAATGAACCATGCTGTATCAAAAATCCCCTTTCCGCCCATAGTTTCCGAAATGATGTGCTACTCCAAAAGAATATTAACTGTCAGTAAATATATTTAAAGAAAGGTTTTCCGATAATTCAGAAACATGAGTCAAAGCTATGATTTCTGCTGATTGTGCTGAATTAAAGTGTATTTGTTTTGTCTCAACGAAATTATTTAAAGTACTTACCGCGTAAGCTGCAGTTGCAATTTCATCAGGCATTTTAAAACATAAACCGTCACAATGTAGTTCTCCTTCCACCTGTGGAAGGGGTGTGTATCGCAAATCAATTCAGCCCTTGGTGTCTTCTTCAGTTGCACAGATACAATCATAGTTGGCCGCCTGACTGTCCCTGATACTCTGATTTGATATGGGTAATAGCTCAGCATGCTTGAGTGTATTGCAGCGCTTAATTTTGATATGTGGTGAGAACAATATCAATTCATATCTTGTAAGTTGGGCCATAGTCATATATTGGTTCTTATTTAAATGGACATCGACCATGTGAGGTACCATCACGGTTAAGGAGTGACCTAAATCTATACCTTCACATTATTTTACTGACAAAGCTGCAGCTGCTACTACATGCAAACATTTAGGTAAAACACATGCAGTAGTGTCTAACGTTGAGGAAAAATAGCTGCACAGTCTATTCCTTCGTCCATGTTCCTGTGTCAAAACATCCAAAGCACATCCATCAACTTCATGCAGAAACAAAATAAATTCCTTATTGTAAATGCCTCTTGATGTTCATCAGTCCATTGCACTGTATCCTGTAAAATTCTAGATGTAAATTGTATCAAGGGTTTGACAATAAGTGAGAAATTGGGTATCCATTGTCTACAATAGGAGACAGCACCTATAAGTGCTCTAAATTGTGTTTGTGTATTTGGCTGTGGCATTTTAGAAATCACATGTATTCTATCAGGTGCTAGTTTCCTACCCTCCTTAGAAAAGAGGTACCCAAGATATGCTATCTCCTGTCTACAATACTGAAATTTCTTCAAAGATGCTTTATGACCATGGTGAGCTAAATGTGACAATAACAATATAGTTGCATGTTTACAGAGTTTCTCTGTGGGAGTTGCTATAAGCAATTCATCAATGTATTGAATTAATGTAACAGATACTGGCAATTTCAGGGAATCCAACTGTTCCTTAAGTGCCCTACTGTATATACCTGGGCTTTCTGTATAACCTAGTGGTATTCTAGTGAAAGTATACGCTCTCCCACCGATGGAGAAAGCAAATAGAAATCTGCTTTCTGGATGTAATGTTATACTAAAAAATGCATTTTTCAAGTCAATCATTGAAACATATTCTGCAAACGGCGGTATCATTCTTAAAGCAATTACACGACAATATGGTAGGTTTGTGTCCCCCTTTTTTAAAAACAGGTAAAATTGGACTATTGCATACACATATTTCTTCTATGATCCCTTGTCTTACTCAGTCTGAGACAATTATCTCAAGGCCTGAATAATCTTCAGGGAATACGTTGTACTGAGGAATATGCAAATAAATTGCTCCCTGTAATATTTATATGTTTAATGGGGCAATATCCATAAGACCAATGTCATTATCAGGGATGTTATCACACTCAGGTGGCAGAGGTTTTGCTAAAAACTGATTCATTTTCAACGCTCATACTGTAATGTGTACTTCATCTGGCGTACAATAAATAATGGCACACAACTTTTTCAACAAATATAATCCCAACAACTTTTCTCCACACTTTGTAGTTAATAAGAACGGTATCTCACTAGCTGCTGGTCTTAAAAGAACAGGCACTGAGACTGATACTTTACTAACTACGGGTGTTCCAGCAAACCCTACTGAAATATTAGTATGCTCCCTCAAAGGAATATCTGGAACCTTATCATGATATATAGAGCTTGTTTGCTCCCCTGTGTCTACTAGAAACCAATGCTCCTGTCTCCCAACTTGCATGTGAATGCAGGGTCCTGTCAGATCCACAGGGATGTGAAATGGTTCCCTTTTCATTTGAGGAATGTCCTATTCTGGGAAATCCCAAGACAAATCCTCAATATTGTATTGATTAGTGACAAAAGACTTACTTGGATTTTCAAAAACATTGGAGTTAATAGGGGCTGTAGTGGTTGCCGCAGGGCCAGCCGTGGGTCCAGTTTGTACTCATCTGCCCGTACCTCCTACCTGTCCTCCCTGACATCCTTTTCCCCTTCTCTGATACATTCCACTTCCCATTTTCAACAAAGCTGGGAACTGTGCCCTCCAATGGCCCTCCTGCTCGCAATATGCACACTGATTAGGCCCTGGCGATGAAAATGATACAGATGGACCAACACCTCTTCCTCTTGAGCCAGGAAGTGGCCCTCCCAAAGTTCCCTGTTGTACTTGCTGTATTAACACTCTTGTTTTAAGATCCACTCTCTTCTTTTCTGCTCTCTCTTTCTCCATATTCACTCTATTCTCATAATATTGGGCCATATACGGAATATCTGACAGTGTTTTTGTCTGCAAGGCACTCTCTGATTGCATTATAAAAACGTACATTTTTGGTAACAGTTGCCGGCCAAATGTATCTGCAAATAATTGTTTCCCTGCAGCGTAGTCATTTCTTGTCCTGAAAAATCAATAAATACTTGCTCAAACGTATTAAAATACTCTGTTACCCCTTCAGTTTTATACTGGACACATACTGCAAGCTTATCCCAATTAATCTTTTTCTCGGGTACCAACCTTTTGAGTTGTGCAACTATCATAGTGGGAAGGTTAAGTACTGTGGGAGCGGGCCTTTCGCCAGTTGTCCTATTAGCCTCAAGCTGAAAAAGTGTGTCCCATGTCTTCCTCAAAGTTGGAGGGTCAGTGATATTTTTAATTGCTGTCCAAATATCTGATGGCAAAATTACTGAGATTAGAGTTTCCAAATCCCTACTAGTGACGATAGAGCTATTTGAAACGGATTCTAATTCTTTATAAAAGCACATAGGATTTTTCCTAATGTCAGAGATTGTCTGTTTTAATGCATTTAATTCTTGCCTGGAAAAGGATACGTGAACAAATTGGGTATTATATTTAGTGTGCTGCATAATTGGTTTGCCTTGATTATCAAGGACAGAGTCTCCTTGAACATCAAGCAGGGCATGCTGTGGTATATAAACAGGCAGTACCTCCCACATAGGAAGTTGGCAACTAGGTGGTTTTCATGTTTTTAAAAGTGCCGTTAAATGGATGAGTTGCTCTGGGAACTCATTATGGATTCATTATCTATTATTAGTTTTAAGTGTTGCAACTCTGCAGAATTCTCTAACTCGCCTTCCTCATTTTGCTGCATGATTACATCCAACATTACTTTCATAGCATGCATCTGCATCTGGGGTACGTATTGACAAAAAGTACTGCAAATGACTGAAAGAGGGGTCAGTGTGGTGGCCCATCTAATATTGGTATATGTAATTAACTGTAATTCATCAACTGACAAACAAGATTCCTAACATGCTGTGATGATAACAGGCTGTTGGACATATTCAGAAGTATTAGTTTCAGTTTTTAATCCTAATGGAGTTTTCTCTTGTCCTTTCATTTAATCAAATATCTCCCAAATTCCTTTAACATGTGAAAAGGCATCCTTCTCTGTATCACAAGTGAAGGCAGCTACATTTAAATCTTGTAATTTCCTAGGAACTGCCAGAGGCAATTTCTTTTCCCACTGGATCTGAATCTCATCACCCAAACATTCTAATGAAATGAGCTGCTCAAGACCTTGGGTATCAAGTACTTTCTCAACCACATTCTGTCTGATTCTACTCAATATTAACCAAAGAGCCTGATCCCACAATTACCTTTGTTGGGAAGGAATTAAAGCAGCTTGTGTATTACTAATGAAAGGTTATAATGTCCTTGCCTTTTCTTTAGTCAATGGGCCATGTATATATTCACTGGGAGGATCTATGCTGGCATCTGATATGTCTTCTTCTATCGAGGGGGCTCATTTTGGGATCGGGAAGAGTGAGAGGGATTTTAGGGCCTGGAAGCCCTAATACTAATGAGCACTGTGGTTGACCACAAGGGTTATTAAGAATGTGTTCTATTACGGGATCTTTGGTAGTAGTAGGTATAACGGGGTAAATTCCTGTCCTTTGTAACTGACAATCTCTGTCTATCTCTTATTTTGCTGATATTTTTTGTGACCATGTACTAAAGCTTTATCAGACTGTGACATGTGTCTTTGAGCAAACCTCTGTTCTCGTTTGATCTTCTGCTTGGCTTCCTTGCGCCAATCGTGGATAACATCAAAGGCAGAGGGTCTAGCTTTATTTTTTAATAATATAGGTTCTAAATGCTGAATTATGGATATGTCAAAAGAGCCATTTTCTGCCCATCTCAAACTGGGCTAAACTGAATTTGACCTACATTTTGTATGCTGGGGTACCTTCTGGGGTGCAGGCTGACCAAATTCCAAGTTGTTCACAGAGCGAATACAGCAAAGTCCAGACCAACATTTACTATGTTGACTGGCACCAGGCACCATAAAAACATTCAGATTTTTCCTGGCAAACGAAGGTATTTGCAAATATCTTCGCTTTAACCCACCCAACCAAGTCTCACCTGCCAAATTCGGATTAACCCACCCAACCAAGTCTCACCTGCCAAACAGCTATACTCACTGACATATTTCAGTTTCAGTTGCTCTTGGTGAAATATTGCGTGCAGTTTGAAGGGCCCCTGCTGGGAAAGGGTGTCTATGGAGAGAAGACCACCGATGGAGGCTAGTGTCAGCTGCAAGCAATTAAATCTCCTTGATAGCATGGATCCCTGAAACCAAGCGGTCCATTCAGCAGGTTCCTCTCTGTCACGTCTAGTCAAGGTGCCCTCGTCCTCAGTGGGGCCCCACATTGGGCACCATTTTGAGAATTCTAAGCGCTATAATTCAAACAAAATAGAGCATCTGAGACAGAGTTTCAAAGTAGCAAGGTACAATATATTTTGCGCATATCAAACACTCGAGCAGACTTAAGGTTCATCCAAGACCAGTATTTCATTCAGAGTGGAGAAGTGAAGTGCCTGAATGCACATTGTGTCACTTCTTATACAAAATTGAAGCCTGCCTCAACATAGGTCATTAGTTATTCATTTGCAAAAGATAATAACGCAAATATGTTTAAACTGCATACAAAATAATATACCTAATCCCAAGGGGGCAGGACAAATTGCATTTTCAATAGATGTTATTGCTATGTCAAGAGTCTCTACGTTGCTTGTGACTTAATTTCATGCTTTATTCACCAGTTCACCAGTTCACCAGTTCACGGATGATGACTTCTGTAAATCCATGGGATACCGCCGGACTCCTAATGAGGCCCTATGACTCAGTATCTAACTAACCTCTTTTTAGTTCAGTCAGTCTTTACATAGCATTTAGTTAAAAGAATGAAAACATATTGAAACCGCTTTTCTTACTTTGCTCAATGGGAGAACCTGCCTTTAATGTTATTTAAAAAAGGTTTATCAGTGAAGGCCAGGCGGCTAAGACATGCTCTCTACACAGACCCAGTATTTTCTTGAAATGACTGACAGAAAAAGCCACAAACACATTTCCATTCTATTTTACTCGATTACTGACAAATGCAACCTCTTTTTGAACATTACTAAGAGAACAAAGATTTGATCGCAAAAAGGGATTTAGCTTAGGGCTAAAATAAAATGCATATTATGTTATTCTAACATCTACCCTGAATAGGAAATCCCCTGATTTCCATCCATCTGGTGCTTGTTCTACTTATCTGTCAGTTTTTACTTTGGTTCACACTGTTCATAGTCTGTTTAATTCTGCTCTTGTTGAGGCCAGTGCCACCTATACATTTATTGGCATAGGCATGTCCTGGGGCATCTGGAGGGGACATATATCGGGGTGGTGGAGCTGTCACTGCTGTGGATACAGGTGTCACTGCTGTGGACACATAGGTTGGGTTGGTATAGCCTTCCGTGGGTGAGATGCCAGTGGGTATATCTCTCCAAGTTCTGTTATGGCCCCGCCTCTCTTCATGAGCACTCGTCCTTGCTACCATTCTGTCCTTCTTCTCCCTTACACTCGTCAGTGTTCTCAAACATCCTCAAATTTCCTTCCATCTTTGCAATTGCTTTCCCTTGTATTTGGCTGTTAGAACAATTGAAATATGTTCTAGCATACCCTGATTGTGGGAGCCCTGCTCTGGCTGAGCGGGACATCCCCACTCCTCTTGTCTCTGTCACCCACTGCTTATGGTACTTCTCAAATCTGGCTAGATATAGAGGTAGTGCTTTACAGATTTATTCTATTAGTATTTCTCCTCCCATGTTGGGAGTGGTTGTGCCTCCGCTGCTCTTACACATATACTAATGCACTGCACACAGTGTTACAGTGTTATCAAAAAACACAAACAATTTTCACTCTCTCCCTCATGATAAAAAAAAACAAAAAAACCCACCCTTTCTTCCTCTCACACTATCAGTCACATACTCTGCACACTTCAATTACACCATAACCTACACACTGCCCCTCCTGTGCCTCCATCCTACACAATAAAAACACCTTAAAACAAGCTAAAATAACAAACTAAAATAGCAACAACTACTATTCCCGAGCCCTCTAATTATGCCTTTTTTCTTTGTTATACAGTATCAGTGGTGCCACCTTATCCCCTCACCCGGGCAGGCTCCCTACTATTCCAATTTCCTTTCCTTAATATTCTCCTTAAAAATTAATAATATCAAAACAAAATAATCTGCATACATGCCGACCTACAATTTCAATATCGGCATGTTCACACTGTTCGCACTCTCCCATACATCTATCCCCCACTTGTTATCCTTGGAAGGCTATAATCACATGCACATGTTCACCTAAACTCCTCTGTCACAGGGTTCCTACAACACCGGCTTGCATTTCTCCTCGGAGCCCACCCTGCTCCAAAGAGCATTTCTATTTCAATTCTATTTCTATACATTTCTATTGCGCCTGTAACTGGCAAGTCTCGGGGCGCAGATACATAGACACATGGAACAAACATAAATTAACGAGACATGCACAAATGGAGAGACTAGGTGGTTTTAAGAAGACAGTTAATTAAAGATATAAGTTTTCACCTGCTTATGAAAACTTAAGTAATTTGCTTCTTTTCTTATGTTAATGGGCAAGTTATTCCATAAACCTGCTGTAACAGTCGGAAAGGATTTACATAGCTTACGTTTATGCTTTGCTACCGCAATCTTATTTTGATCTGCTGATCTTAGAGTGCGGGTAGGTACATATGTGTGTATTTTTGATTTCAAGTACCCTGGTGCCTTCCCATGAATACAAAAATGTGCTATGCTGAGGGCGTTGAATTGAATTCTATTCTCAACTTTAAGCAAGTGCAACTCTTTCCTGGAGTTGGTGATGTGGTCAAATTTAGGTATGCGCTTAATAATTCTGACTGCATTATTCTGTATGAGCTGGTAAACTTGGAGACATTTGTTGTTTGCCCCTACCATCAGGGCATTACCATAATCCAAACGAGAAAGAATGGTTGCCCTAGCCACTGTGGCACAGTGGTCCTCTGATAGGTAATGTGTAATAGCTTCAAAGAGCCTAAGGTAATAGCTATATGTTTTTTTTATATATAATGCAACTGTGCTTCGGCTCCTAATGATGCTTCCATCATCATGCCCAATGGTTTAACTTTGTTGAGAACCTTAATCTGTGTGTTTTTGATCTGAAATGTGTTGTATTCTGGGGAGAGGGAATTTCTGGCCTGCTGGGAGCAGAATACCATCAACTCTGTCTTTTTTCCATTTAAGCACATCCAGTTTGTGCCCATCCATTCTTCTATACTGGAATAGATGTTAAGTAGGTTATCATTATCTTTTTTGTGATCACCACAGAGTTCCATCACTAGCTGAGTATCATCAGCGTAATTAGTAAAAAAGATATTTATCTGATCCAGTATGTGGCAGAGGAATTTAAGATATAAATTGAACAACAGAGGGGACAGGCTGGCTCCCTGTGGAACCACGCAGAGGATTTCTATTTCTGATGAGAATGTATCTGCCCAGTGAACCTGTGATGTCCTATTTTTTAGGTATGACATTATCCACCTTTTAGCTGCTGATGAGCAATTGACCATTTACCCAGAGCAACTTCAAGGAGATCATGATGAAGAAGGTCAAATGCAGCACTAATATCCAGTGGGATAAGAAGGCCTGCTTTCCCTTTGTCCATGATACTGAGCATCTTTGTCTGAAGATCTATCATAGCCTCTGAGTACTATGAGCAGGTCTAAAGCCTGACTGTTGGGGATGAAGAGATTCCGTCACTTCTGCATGCGCCTGTAGTTGTGATGTAGCTATCCTATCCATGTTTTTTTAGTAGGAAGTTACAATTGATAATGGGCCTGAGATTGTTGGGGTCTCTGGGATCCAAGCCTGGTTTCTTGACCAATGGAGTGACAGTGACCCTTTTTCTGTCCTGAGGGACTAATTGATCCCTAACAGAAGAATTAACGATTTTAGATAATAGAGGTGCAAAGAGATCGGAATTTTCTAAAATAATTGTTGCTGGTAGGATGTTTTCAGCACAAGAAGTTGGCTTCTTAGGGGCAAGTGTTTTTTCCATATCTTCTGAGGTGATGTTAGAAAGTTTTTTTGGTTTGTTTAATTGAGATTTAGTGATTATGTCTCTGGCTTTTTTGATTTTCAGGAAAAAGGCTTTTTGGATATTCTCACAAACCTGTTGGGACGGAATGAAGGGAGGTGAGATGGCCTTGGGTTTCTTGATAGACTTCAGGATGCTAAATGTTTACCTGTAGCGTTACCCGCTGATGTGATTTGATTATCATAGTACTGTTTTTTTGCCTCTGTTTTCTCTTTCTTGTATCTTAACTCTATATTCTTCCATTTCTTCCTTAATCTTTACTGTAGGTTTTTTTTTCCATGCATTGTCTAGTTTTCTCTTTTTCAGCATATAGGATGGATTCTGCAAAGATGGCTCCTGTACGGCCACTGGGAAGTCTGTATTTTTGGGACTGATCACTGTAGGTGGGTGCAGCCCCTTCAGAGAGGCTGCTTGGATAGCTTTGCAGGTACGGGAGGCACCGGGATCACATTGGGGCCCTCTAAATGCCCATGCTAGAAAAAATAACACCCACTAGGGAAAAAAGACCAAGAGATTCTTCCAAGGATGACAAGTTTTAATCACACAACAAATAGGCAGGCCAGCAAAGAACTCTGCTGCTCAAGAACATTCAGACGAAAAATACTACAAGCAGAAGGTTATAAGGAAACACATTGTCACTAATAATGTCACATATACAGTAAAAAAACAGCTTGGCTGGTTAGTGAGACTCTATACATGGGCGGCCTGCTCCATATGGGATACCAGGCTGCTATTGGTTCCAGCCTGGTCCGACGGTCTTCCATCATGTGGGATCAGCTGGGCTCATCATCTCCAGGGAATCAAGGCAGAGTTTGTCATTTTACTACTCTATCGTTGTGGCATGCACCTGGGAAACTCGGGGACTGACACAGGGGGAGGCTTATGATCGTGCTGACCCATACATTCTTCACTCAGTCCATATCGCACTCTCCTGACCCAAGGTTTCCACCCTTGCTTTGGATTATAATTTATTTCACCCTGTACCTCAACTTACAAAGTGTGTCATTATGAAATAAGGTAGAGTGACAGTGTTCTTTTCAATGCTTTATGACCACTGGGTTTATGGTTGGTGGTCTGGGGTCACCTACTATCACATCATTTATGGGTCTTGTTCTGGGGAAGTAGTGGTTGTCATAACTCCTGGTGGGCTGGGTGGGGGTTGGAGGTATGCTTTTGGCCTGGCTCTGATAAACGTGCATTGTGAGGCACCTGGTATTGCCTTGCAGCCTTGAAGGGCGCATTCCTTCTTGGGATCACACATATTCACAACAGTTATGGAAAAAATGAAAGTTTCTATTGGAGCCAAGCAGCGTGGGTCTCTCTCTCATCAGTGTTTGGGCATGTTCAGGTTTCTTTGTTGGGTCTGTTTTTACCGCGCAGCAATGCAGGGCCAAGTGT
Source organism: Ambystoma mexicanum (assembly GCF_040938575.1). Lineage (NCBI taxonomy): Eukaryota > Metazoa > Chordata > Amphibia > Caudata > Ambystomatidae > Ambystoma > Ambystoma mexicanum. Next base: position 1,238,554,320 of record NC_090930.1, read on the forward strand.
TTCTACCGTTACTACAAAAAATGGTGCTTCCTTATATGTGCGCACTAAGTCTACGCATTTATATTTAATATTGTGTCAGTGCAGGGATTTATAGCACTAGGTATATTGCAAGCGTAGTTATGGGATTTGCCTTACTCTAAAGCAACTGGAGGGGTGGGAGAGGTTAATTTCTCTCCCAACACAAGTTAAATGGACTGTTATGTTTACATGTGAAATGGAGCACTATGAAAAGTGGATGGGGATAATTCACTTTGATGCTTTGACAGCTGGTGTGGGTAGAGCCCTGCCCACATCCTGTTTTTGTGTATAATCTTTCAGATGTGTGTTCTCACACCGAGTTTGTTATCCAGTGGAAATAAGTGACTGCAGAACTTGCTGGGAGGTGTGAATTTGTTGTGGATACATAGCTTGCATGGTGGATGTGTGTTTTTTACATGGTGAAGTTTGACCAGTGGGAAAAGGCCACAACTGTGGTTTGCTAATTGACAATGGCTCTTTTTGTGGTAACAGCATCCAGTGGCTGTCACTGAATGGAGGCCTTCTCTTAAGTATTGATTTCACACATTTATCGGGTTGTAGATTCCTATGCGGATGAGAACATAGGAATTTATGGGTTGTTGTGTTGAGCCCCATCTAGGATCATTTCCACCCTTATCTTGGATGTTTTCATTTATGCAATTATCGTGGTTGCCCTCTCTGATGATTCTGGAGGACTTGGCAACTCTTACCAACTCTTTTGTGCCGCTGTTCAGCTTGTCTGCTTGTGGGCAGTCTTTTCAGTAGAGTTTGACGTGAGAGGCTCAGTGTGTCTGGCAAACACTTTGTGATTCTGGTTGTTTAGGCATTTGTTGATCTGGTTGCTGTCCAGGTCAGTTGCTGGTATGTGTGTTTGCTGAGTGTGGGTCAGGTGAGAATATTTGTAGGGTATAGTTTTGTTCAAGTATGCAGTCAGCCTGTGTGTCACCTGTTTGGAATGGTGGACAGGAAGTGTTATTGGTTATTCATGACGGTTCAGATTGTAAGTATGTTGGCCCAATGTGGGGCAAATAGTGCTCCGGTGTGGCAGGCTGTTGACCCTCCAATGACAGTGGTGGGTGGAAGGTGTTTGTGTGATTGTTTGTGGTGGTTGTGGTTTGTTGTTGTGTTGGTGTGGTGCTGCTACCTGTGGGTTAGTCTCACCTGGTTGGTCAGCCATCTCCCTGCTGGCTAAGTGGTTGTGCATGTGTCAGGTGTTGTCACAATCCTACTCGCCTGCCACCCAGCACTGCTACATGTGTCTCTTACTTTATTTCCTTGTTTTACCGCTGCAGTTTTGGACTAATCTAATTGCATGTTCCATTATGGCTTTTGGGTTAAACCAGCAGATGCATTCCGGGACATGTATGCTGTCCAAAAGGCAGAGGGCAGGAGGAGGCATACTAAATACATTTGTTTGCCGAAAGCTACTAAGAGCTGCAGAGGGCCTGATTGCATTCACCTGTTCCAAGCTACTGCAGGCTGGGCTGCAGAGAGCTGGAGAGCACTTGATTAGAAACCACTGCTGCTACTGCTGCAGGCTACTGAAGCCAGGGCTGGACTTATTTGAACACAGCTGCAGAGTCTGCAATCAGCTCCACCCTGCTGGCCTGCTTGCTGGGAGGGCCTTTATAAGCTCACTTTGAACAGAAGCAGTTGGCAGTCAACTGCTTCCACTGGGAGTTTGTGCTAGTGCTCCTGTTACCAGTTTTTGACCTTTCCTGGAAATCCCCTTTTAGCCTTTTGATTCCTGTTGCTGTTGATGCTTGCAGCTCCCTCTCCAGTCTGCTGCAGCCTTCTGCCCTGTTCCTCTGGGCTCCCACCTGGCAGCTCTGCCACACTCTGCTACCTTCAGCCCTTCTCCTCTGGGCTCCCACCTGACGGCTCTGCCGCTCTCGGCTGTTTTCCACCCTGCTCCTTTGGGCTCCCACCTGTACCTTCTGCCCTGCTCCTGTGGGCTCTCACATGATGCAGCTGTTGCACTCCATTGCCTTCCAACATGCTCCTCTGGGCTCCCGCCTGATGGCTCTGCCGCACTCCGCTACCTTCCGCCCTGTTCATCTGGGCTCCCGTCTGACAGCTTTGCTGCACTCCACTGCCTTCTGCCCTTCTCCTCTGGGCTTCCATGCCTGGCAGCCTTGCCGCACTCCACTGCCTTCCACCCTGCTCCTCGGCCTTGCCACACTCCTCTGCCTTCTGCCCTGTTCCACTGGGCTCCTTGCCTTGCTTCCTGCCTGTTCCAACTTCTGATATCCTATCCTGTCCTGTACCTGGTTATTTCTTTCAACACTGCTTTCTACTTGTATACGGTGTGCAGTCAGAATTTCGAAAAATAAATGTCGAAAGTCATAATATCGAAAAACAAAAAGTCGAAGAAAAAAAAAGCCGAATTCCTTTTTTTTTTTTTAATTATATATTTATTTTGGGGTCCGGGAATAAAAAAATGGGTAAAAAAAAAAAGGGGGGGTTTGAGGGGGTTTAGGGGGGAACCCCCCATTTTGAATAAAAAACATAATAAATAAATATTTTTTTTCAATATTTTGACTTTCGACCTTTTTGTTTTCGATTTTATCACTATAAACCCTTGTATACATCTTGGTCCACTGTGGTGTCTTCACTTGAATACATTTTACAGTTTGACCCTGGGTTGGTCTCTGTTCAGATCAGATAAGGGAAGACTTTTGTTACCTTCACCTAGTGCGTTGAAGTCGTACCTGCCTCAGTATATGGTCTTTCAGTTTTACCCTTGCACAGTTTCCTCGGCACGCCTAAGTCATGACGTTGCTGTATGACTGTAGCTAAGAGTAATCTGCTGGTACCTATCCCAAGGGCTTTCCTTAATCCCTGGAGACCCCTCATCATATTCCAGTACACCCTTATTTCTGATCAATCCAAGTTGCCCAGCGTACTTGCTTGTCTTTGCCTTTTCTCTGTCTCTTTGTTTACAGCCTGCTCCTGCAGTTCCTGTGAATACCTGTTTCAACTAACAGCTTGGTATGTAGCATTAATCTGTTATATTCTAGCATTGTCTCCAGAATCTCCCTTAATCTTCTTGCATACATTGAGAGATAGCCTCTGCCCTGTACTCTCTGCCTAGACTTGTGACAGGTGTGCAGGTGTGTGGTGCTGTCTGGTTGCAAATTGTGCCTTTTGTGGTGTAATGGAAGGAGGCGAGTTATGACTGTTTTTCCTTGTTTGTTATGAAAGGTGTTACCTGAATTCATGGTGTGTGTGTGCATGGTAGGATGTCATGAATGGAATTATGTGAGAGTGACTGGAATGTTTGAGGTTGAATGTGATTCCAAGCAGGACAGTTGGAAGATGTAGCCTGGGTGGTGGGAGCCAGTGGGCTCTCCTCTGTACTTTACCTATCTACTGATGTATCTGATGTCACCTGATGAACTTGGTACCCTGATTAAAGTTTCCTGAAGAATACCTGTGGCCTACCTGCGTATCATTTTGAGTAACTTTCTCACTTTTTTAATACAACAGTTGTCCTTAGGGTGCACACATCTGCCATTTAGGAGGAGCATACAGTTGCTATTCAGCATCTAACCTCTTTTCATCATAATCTCCCAGCAATAGTCATAAAGTGGCCAGTCTTTACATTTATGATATATTTTATTAATATTTGTGGGGCGTTCTCTGGGCCATAACGCCCAATTCATGACCAAACCAAACTTTATTTCAGGCTTTAGTTTTGGTATGCTTAATGCATTGTAATTTTCTTTTTCTTTCATTTTTTTCTTGCCAGATATCTCAATAAACGATGCAACCCCATACACAACTTCCCTAAATTAGTGAGCTTCTATGTTGAAGACCATTTACATTGAACATGTCCATGCATAGTGAATGGGCACACTCCTTCTCCAATTTGGCATTGCCAAATAATGTACTTTAATACTCTTTTCCATGGCCCTAGCTGGGTTGGGACTATTACATCTTTCTTCAGCTCCTCAGGCCACAACGGATGACATTATCTGAAATGGATCTTAGCTGATCATTTAGCTAGTCTTGCACCTTCTCGCAGGCAATGTCCCACACCATTTCTTTCCTGCATCTCTTGAAGTTGAAAACAAGACTCATTTTAATGTTCTGTACAATACTTACGTATGCAGAAGCCAGGTCATGAAATCAGTGCAGCGTCAATAAATGTGAGGTGACTGTCTTTTTTTGATTAAAAACGTATTGTCTCTCTACATGTTTATTATTTAAAAGAAGAGGAAAGCCGAGGCATGGGGCAGAGAGCAGCCTGCTTGCTGTGTTTGGGACACGCTGGTACAGTGCTGTCAGAACTGCCTGGGCCCTGCCTTCCCCAGTCTCTCTGTAGCATGCTGGCTGGCATGCTTGTAAGCGGTAAGCCAAAGAAAATGAATAATTAACTGTCGGTGAACGCAGCAATTATTGGATGAAATGACTATGTGTGATGAACTTCTTTTGGATGGCTTTGGTCTAGCATTGAAAAGATCTCTCCCCAAAGTGGTGGAAAAGTTTGGATGTTGGGAGGCGAGAGGTGGAAGGATCCTGGTATGGCTACCGAGTTTTGTAAAGGTTATAGGCCTGTTGTGGCACAATCTGCTCCCTCTGTGCTCCCCTGGTCGGAGTCACGTCTCCCTATTTGGGTGTGTGCTTCTCTTCAAATGGTGATCTACTCATGTTGGATGGAGGTTAGTAATTCGGAAAGACTATTGCAGCTTCAGGAACAAAAACACTGCTTTGACTTTCATTCAAAGTCCAATTCTCATTTAAAAATCCTGCATCACTGTTTCATGCCCATATGGAGTATGGGAATGTGAAAACAGCCCGTCTATCATTAATGCACCAAGGGCTTCAGGCAAAAGAAAAATGTCTTGTAGATCAGGAACAAGCTGTGGCACAATGGTTGAAACCCTGGATTTCTGTCCAGGTGATTACGTTTTGAGTCATGACTGTGGTGGTTGAGGGAATGATTTTGAAAGTTGGTTTTGTGTTGTGTTAAATATTGAGTTTCCATGAGAGGTTGTAGTCTCATTATCAGTGCCTGCAACACAGGATGAGGGCTGAATATCCCTGTTTGGGCTTCATTTCTACGCCCATTCTTTGAATCTCGTTTATATTACTGCATCACTGTTGATAGTCTAACCATAGAGTAGCAGAGCAGGACATCCACCGATTGTTTCCTGTATGAAAATGTTTACTATGTTTATGGGTAATTCAAAGCAAATGCTGACTACAGTTTAATGCTCACTGGAGCTAGTGGTCTAAGGGCAGGCATTGATATAGGTACTTATTTCCTTTGCTCCAGTTGCTCTAGAAAGGAAGTTCAACATGTAAAATACATTTTGTGTAGAGCAAGGTTTAAAAATCAATAGTAAAGGACTCGACTGGAATGCTTTCCTGAGAGCTCCCGCTCGGCCCAATGCGCCCTTTTAAATAAAGCCTGTATTCCGCCTCCGTTTGAGCCCGGGATTGAACCCACCGGTGGGGGAACCCCCCCCCTGCGCCCTCCGTCCGAGTGGGTCCCGGTTTCACCCTGGGACTGACCGCTGCGACACCTCGATCGCCCAGGGACCCACTCGGAGGCCGCCCAGGAGGGGGCGGAACAGCCATAGAAGCCTGGCCGATCTGAAGCCGTGTGAGGTGGGCCGTGTGAACCTGCTCGCCGCCTGCTGATGTGCCCCACTACCCTCGGACCCAACGCCCAGCTCCCCTCGCCGGCGCCGCCCGAAGCAGCACCGCGCCCGGGGTGGTGAGGTTTCCGCCTATCAGGACACGGCCACTGGCCCGCCTCTGCTCCCTCGAGCCACAGGAACGGGCGGATCAGCCTCTCGCACCCTCGGGCAGTCTACCTGTGCCCACCCTACTGCAGCCAACTTTCAGGGATCCTTCAATGCCGCCCAAACTTGGGTGGCCCAGTGGCGGCCAAGGCTCCCGAGCCCGCCAAAAGCAGCTCTACGCTACACACTGAGTGGAGGAACCATCAGCTTTCTGCCTTCCCCTCCCTGCTGGGACGCAGCCGCCGGTCTGGCTCCTCTCCACCGAGCTCCGTGATCAGGCGGGGCAACCTCCCGCACACACAGTCCGCCCTCCGACGTACGGCCCACTACAGGGGCCCATCGACCACCAGACAACGCCACCCGTGTGCGAATGCAACCAGGTACCAGTCCCACCAGAAGTGCGCGCAGGGCACGCGCAATATCCACAGAGGCACCAGCCCACAAACTTCCTCCCCTTGCTCGGGATTCCGGTCATACGGTGGAATTTCCTGCACTCCCAGCCTCTGCCCGTCCAGGCTATTTTCAGCACTCCAACATCCCAGGACACCCGCTACAGGTCCTGCATTTACAGGGCCCAGACCAGTCGGCCATCTTGCAGACCACCACCGGAGCTCCTACACTCGGCTGCCGGCTACAATATACCTCACAGAATCTCTTGCCCACCTACTGGTCCATCTATCACTCCACAGACCTACAGGGGTTGTTACCCCCACAACCTATCCAGGCCGCCCACGGGCTGCGGGAAGACCACGGAACCAATACAGTGGCACAGCAACGCCCCAGCACCGGCACCAGGAGGTGAGGAGTCGAGGGGGTGGGGGGCATTCTACTGGCTCCGGGTGGGCAGCTGGGGGTGGCCCCAACAGTCTCATCGGCCCGGCCCCCTGAGCCCAGTTTCATCAGACCCCACTGGACCTTCCTGGGGTACCAACTCAACCCCTGCCCCGGCTGGGGTCTCTCCCCCTCCAGAACTCCCCCAAAGTCTCAGTCTTACACCCTCTAGTGCAGGCGACTCTCGACACCGGACTCGGAGACCCAGCTCCAGTACCTCCCTGGCAGCACAGCACTTCCTTTGTCTCGTCCACTCCGAGGTGCTGTCACACACATTCGTGCACCCACTACAATGTCCAAAAGCGGGAAGGCACCTAAACAAGGTGACATTGTCGCCCTCATGACCACCGCGGCCGTTGACAGGGCCAAGAAAGGCGGCTCACCGAAGGATACTATCAAGAATAGCATTCCTTCATCCGCAGAATCAGATTCCAACCCACCACAAGCTGCAACTAAAGCTGATCTACAAGATCTACTAGTGGCCCTAACCAGGGAAATCCAGAAAAGCTCTGAGGAAATTACTAAGAAAATAAACTCCCTGGACTAAAGAATGGAGGAAGTGGAGCACCAAACTACCGAATTAGAGTCTGAAGTCTGTGACCATCGATTTGAAAGTGAACATGACAGAGACAGGTTAGCCGCCCTCGAATCAAGATGCAACATCCTGGAGGCAAAGCAGGAGGATTTGGAAAACCGATCAAGGAGGAACAACATCAGAGTCCGAGGCATCCCAACCTCTATCCCAGAATCAGACCTGAAAGCCTACATATCTGATCTCCTTCGATTCATCATTACCCTCCCGGACCCTTCCCCTCTGGAATTAGACCGGGTACACAGAACTACTCCAAGGAAAACTTCCACGCTCCCCCCGGACGTGTTGGTCAGGATACACTTCTTCCAGATAAAAGAGGACATTATGCGAGAAGTAAGGCAAATGCGACAGATCACCTTTCGAGGCTCCTCGATCTCACTTTATCAAGACCTACGGAAAGCAATGCGGCCCTTGACAACCTGGCTACAAGATAAGAAAATCCTGTACCACTGGGGTTTTCCCACGTCAGTAAAATTCACGTGGGATGGATCACAGAGAAAAATACAGTCGATGAAAGAGGCGGAGAAACTCATGGGCATAGCCGATACTGACCCCAGCGCCGCACCTGAAGAATCAGTTTGGCCTCACCGGGATGACTCACCAGGAGGGTCGCGGTCCAAATCCAACAGACGGCGCAGACTCAGGGGCCCCCCGAAAAAAGACGGCGACAGGGGTTGAACGCGCGGCTGCAGCTCCTTGGTCCAGGAGCCTGCTGACCCCACATACAGGGTCCACCCAAGACCAACTGAAGCCCCTCTGGAGCTATTGCAAGCAACTCATATGCACCTGCACCGAGGCGCAACCTCCGGCGAGCTCCCACACGGTTCATCTCCGCGGCCCAGTTGGCCACATCGAGCGCATTGGTGCCACAACTTCCCCAGTGGCAGTAGGTAGACGTTCCATCTACCAGTTCAACGTTGGGAAAGGAGGAAGGGAAAAGAAAGAATCATACAAGAATTCCGTCACCACCACGGACATTCGCCGTTACTAGAGTCTTCCAAGGACTCTTTAGCACAACATGCAACAACATCCGAAAACAAACCCACAACTCATTACATCCGCAATGCGTTATCCAAAACTCACAGGGTAGACCAGGGGTAAACCCCATGAGACACACTCAACACCACAGCGCCAGAGATGGGTAATACAAACGATTTAAGAATTCTCTGCTGGAATATCAAGGGGATGAACTCGCCAAGGAAATGCAGATCGGTGGAACACCGCCTGGGCCACCTATACGGACACATCGTCCTACTGCATGAAACGCATCTTCTCGCAGAGGTTGAACATCGCATACAATTCAGGAGATATAAGCAGACTTTTTCGCCACTTCTGGTTCAAAGAAAAGGGGTGTGGCAATTCTGCTCAGCGACAAAATTTCATTATTCGACATCACAATAAGGAGAGACACAGAGAGTCGTTACTTACTACTCAAAGGCCTCTTCGAAGAACTCCCCATCACGTTGGTATCAATTTACAGCCCCAATACCTCCCAAAGCAAGTTCCTCAACGACATCCTCCCAATTATCCTATCATTCCGGGAAGGCTACTTATTCACTGGCGGAGATTTCAATGCCATTCCGAACCTGCTGCTAGACAAAACTCTTCCCCCCACGAATACAGACTATGCGCAGGCCCTGGCCTTAATCAATCTATTTAAAGAAACGGAGACCCTGGATGCCTGGAGAATACAAAATGACACCTCAAGAGACTACACACCCTACTCCAAAGTCCATAAGGGATTCTCAAGAATCAACCTGATTTTAACGCCCAGCATCCTTTACCCATGTGTCAACAACACAGAAATCCACACATGCATGATCTCCAACCATTCTCCAGTCTCTGTGAACCTATCCATCTCAGGCCAGAAATCTCCCCCCCAAAGGTACTGGAAACTAAATGATTCACTCCTACTAGACATCAGTATAAGAGTCGAAGTGGAGGACTCATTGGTTAACTACTTTAAAGAAAACACCACGCAAACATCCCCCATCAATATAATCTGGGACACAATGAAGGCAGTGGTCAGAGGTGTGCTAACAGGGGCCGGCGTGGAACAACAAAGGATCTCAAACATAGCAGCATCCAAATTAGAAAAAGAAGTATCCTTCCACGAATCACAGCTAAAAGTTCAAGATTCAAGGAAAACCGAACGACCCTTCCAGAAAGGCAAAGACGGCCCTGGAAATGCACTGCGCTGACCGGACAGCGAAATCTTTAGCGTATACAAAGCAGTTCTATTATGCTAAAGGGAACAAAGCAAACAGGGTGTTAGTACAGAAGCTAAGGGCTCTCCGCAGTCGGAACAACATACTAAAACTACGAGGGGGAAATGGAAAACTGCTCTTCTCCGAGTCGGATAAAATAAACAAACTATTGAGACACCATACATCTATAATGTCCAGCGAACCATCGAAGCTAGAAGATCTACCAGAATACATGAGGGTGCTGCCGCCCCGCAACTCCTCTCACCTAGAACATCTGGAGGCTCCCATTGGAGATGAAGAAGTCATCGAATCCATCAAAGCCCTCAAATCCTCCGCTCCAGGCCCAGATGGCCTGACCGCAAACTTCTACAAAAGATTTGCCAGGGTGCTGGCCCCACAATTATCCGCCTTATTCAATTCCTTCCTATCCACGGGAGCTGTCACAAAATCCATGGCCGAATCAATCACGATCCTGCTTCACAAGCCCGGTAAAGACCCCGAACTGCCGGATTACTATCGGCCCAAAACGCTCCTGAACAATGATGGGAAGATTTTCGCCAAAGTGTTAGCCAGAAGATTGGGCCCGACTCTTCCAGGCCTAATCAACCGTGACCAGACAGGATTTATCGCTGGCAGAGGAACCCACAGCAGCATTCGGCGAGTGATAAACCTAATTGAGTGTGCTCACAAATCAAAAACCAAGATGGCAGTATTCTCATTAGATGCCCACAAAGCCTTTGATCGGGTGGATTGGGGATACATCCGTGCTGTCCTCCAACGCTTTGGCTTCGGTCCTAACTTAACGTCATGGGTCATGGCCAACTACCAAATCCCCACGACACAACTCCAAATTAATGGCATCAGGTCCGACTACATCCACATCACAAGAGGCACTAGACAGGGCTGCCCACTTTCGCCCCTGGTGTTTGCTCTGTCCATGGAACCCTTTGCTGCCAGAATCAGACGAAGTGAAGCCATAAAAGGAATTCAGGTGGGGAGCCACGAATACAAAATCGCACTTTATGCCGATGATGTGCTATTAACTGCGACAAACCTTTCAACTTCCCTGGGAGCACTGTGGAGGGAGATCGAGGCGTTCGGTGCCTTAACAGGATTCAAGGTCAACCTATCCAAATCCGCAGCATTATCCATCAACCTCTCCCACCAGGAGGAGGCCGCGCTCACACCACTCTCACCAATTCCCTGGGCCAAGGAGGCCATAGAATACCTCGGCATCCAGATCACCAAAAATCCAATGCGTTTATATTCAAATAACATCCCACAATTACTCAGCTCTCTGCAGAATGATCTCAAAAGGTGGAAACAACAAGAAATCTCTTGGTTCGGATGAATTTCAGCCATGAAAATGAACCTGATACCCAGATGGCTATACCAATGTGCATCTCTACCACTACAGATCCCTTCCCTTGCCATACGGGCACTACAGAAGAAAATAATGGAATTTGTCTGGGGGGGAAGAGGCCCAGGATCAACAAACGAATCATGATGAAAGGAAAACCACAAGGGGGCCTGGGTGTCCCTGACCTAGCCAGATACTCACTAGCGGCTCAACTATCCCACGCATTCGCCTGGGTGCAGGAAGTAGACCCCCCAAAATGGCGACAAATCGAAGAGTCCTGGTGTCCGGTCCCACTACACGATCTTCCAGACCTGCCATTGCTAAAACCACAAGCCAACTCTGGGCCCTTATCTGCCACGACTGTCACGACCCAATGCTGGAAAACTGCAGCGCGGAAATGGGGAATTCGAGGCACCCTGGGTCCCATGTCTCCCATCTGGAACAACCCGGAATTCACACCAGGAAACCAACCACGGGACTTCCATGCCTGAATAGCAGGGGGCCTGGCAAAAATTGGCAACTTTCTGGAAGAAGGCTCTCCCATTACCTTCGAGAGATGCAAAATAAAATTCGGAGTGGGGGAATGGGAAAGATTCCGGTACTCACAAATTAGGCACTGGATGTCACACAGGAGAACTCGGGACAAATGCTCGAGAGAACCAACAGCTCTGGAGCTCACTTTGTCATCTCCGACCAGCAAAGGTAGAATATCCACTGTATACCGGCTCCTAGACAGATCTGAACCAGCAAAGAAAGAAAGATACATGACAGAATGGGAAAAGGACATTGGCCGGGAAATAGCAGTAGAAGACTGGGAGCAAATATGGACCAGATTACACAAAGCTCACAATGCGTCACGAATAAGGAAGGAGGCTATAAACTGTGTTACAGATACTACATCACCCCCACCCAAATCCATAAGGCCAACCTGGATTTTCCCGACACATGTTGGCATGGCTGCCAAGCCCCCGGTTCTCTTTTTCACTTAGTGTGGTCCTGCCCAAAGGCAGAGATATACTGGAAGGAAGTGCTGAAACACATCAAAGAAATCTCTGGCCTCTCAATCCCTTGGGACCCAGGAATTGTCCTTCTGGGCGAAACCGGCGACGGAACATTCCCGATTTCAGGTCATATCTCCCGCCTATGCAACCACCTACGACTAGCTGCAAAAATTGCAATGGCCCGACTATGGAAAGACAAAAATGGCCCCTCGATCGGCCTATGGGGGGCCAAATGCTGGGAGATTGCAGTATCAGAAAAAATCACAGCAATTCGCTCAGACTCCCTAAATAGAACTCTGAATATATGGGACCCATTTTTTGACTATGCGGCCAAATACCCAACTCTCACCAGGAGGCCCCCACTCACAAGGTGGCTCCAATGCCTCCCCCTCTACTGACTCCTGATCAGCCCCCAAACACACCGGAACCTATTCGAACAATCATCCAGGACTTTTCCACCCAACTGCAACAGCCAGGAATCAACCCACCATCTCTCTTACCCCCTACTCACAAAAGACTATAAAGGCGCAAGTTAATGTTTAAGCTGATATGTATTGCATTGTTGTATGAAATATACTACCTTGAAAGATCAATAAAATGTTGTTATGAAAAAAAAATCAATAGTAAACAAATCAAGACATTGTTTTTTTTCAGGTAGAAAGAAAAAGACCCCTATATTATCAAAAAAAATATTGAAAGACACAAAATCGAAACAAACTCAGTCATATGACTATCTGGGTGTGAGGGTCACAGAAAAAGGTAACTGGAAAACTAATTTTACAAAAGCTGGCCTGACTTTGAGTAAGTATAATGGTGTAGTGGGTAACAGTTCAGAATCCACAGGTAGTGGAGCAGCGAGTGTGACCATAGAGGCATACAAACGATACAAACGGCAAGCCCACAAGGCTGCATTGTATGGTCCAGAGCTTTGGGGTCAATTCAAACGTAAAGCCCTATCAATGATAGAAAATGGCTTCCTAAAGAGGATCCTTGGTCTGCCCTGTGGCACATAACCATTCCCATGCATCTTGAGGCAGGTTTACAGAGCATAGACTCCCTGGTAAAAGTGAAACAGCTAGTGTATTAGGCTAGAGTCGGACCAGTGAAGATTTAATGAAGCTGGTAAAGATCTACTGGACCAAAAGGGGGGGGGGGTCCTAGAATCCCTTGGTGCACACATAGTAGGGAAAGCCTGAGTATGAGTGGGCTGAGTGGAGTATGGGAGAATCCAGATACAATCAATTCATTATCCACGACAGCCATAAAAAAAAAACAATGTCAGCTGTACGAAGACAATGCTATGCATTGCAAGATATATGACTCAGCTTCCCTTTGTACATACTGGAGCAGAAAGTAATTGCTGGACTCTGAGTGGTATCCGGGCATACTACAATACTACATTCAAATTCTTTTGGACTCTTTTTGTTCAGTTCAGTTTTGGAACACTTCCTCTTTGTGAGCTCAAGAACAGGTGGGATACACTTGTTTCAGATAGGTGTGCTTAATGTAAGACTGCTGTTGAAAATGAGATTCATTTCACACTAATTTTCCCTTTATACGTGAGGCTAAGGACGTTTTATTTTAAACCATTGTTCTGTAATTACGAAACCAGGAACATGGCCTGAGCAATGGACCTCTGCTACAGCAGCGTAAATGAGACCACAGTTTGTTCAATGGCAAACTAGCTCCACAGAGAATGCTTGAAGAGATTGGATTCTCTTAACCTATCCACATGAATTTCTCTCTTCCATGTTTGGCTGTCAGTATAAAATGTCACGGTTCGCTGAGGGAATCCTCATGTTTCATTGAGCACAAATAGCTGGCAATGTGGTCGTTATAATATTGAGCCAGATCTATCATTTACTTTATGTCCAAAGAAAACTAGATGATTTAATGGACAAAGCACACACCAACAAGTTATAGGTTATTTTATTCTGCTTATTAAGTGGTCAGTTTTTTTAACCTTAATAATGTATTTGTTTTTACAATGTGTTAAAATCTGAATTGTGTATTTATTTGTTTTATGGATCTATTCTGAAATACATATTAAAACTGATTTAGGCAGCATAATGGCATACCAAATCCAAACAGTATGTTATTTAACTGTATTGGCCTTCACAACTATGGAATTATGCGGACAGGCAGGATGTTTACAAAGTTCATATAAGAGCAACCACTTTGATATCTTTTTTAGGGACACACTACCTTTGTGGTGCTGTTTCTACTGAGTTGCATCATTATGTGTTTGACAAGCCTAGCAGTGGCATGTGTTGCTATGTGTTTGCAGTATTCTATATTGTGTATGCTCTGAAATGGTAGGCTTGTTTAAGTATGTTGCTTGACTGTATTACTGGGATCTGCAACCTTTGGCTCTGCAGATGCTTCTCATCGGCTATCGCCAACATAGTCAATCGTGAGAGATTATGGGAGTATAGTCCAAAATATCCAGAGAGCCATAAATTGCATACCCCTGACGTAGAATGGTATGCTACACCATGCTATGTTTTCAAACTGTAGGTACATGTTATGAGATGTGTTGTTCTATTGGGAACAAAGTGCTTTTATTATTGAAGCTAAATGCAAGTTAAATGAAATCTACTTGAGTGTTGCAGGTTTTTCATTTTCATTCTTAGGTATTTATTTACACATTTGATTTTAGGGGGAGGATATGTTGGTTTCCTTTTTATACTAAGTGGTTTGGCCATTTTATGTTAGGTTATATTATGTGATGATTCATTGGCCCTCATTACGGGTCCGGCGGTAAAGCTGCAGGTGCTACCGGAGGGTTACTGCCGGACTTGAAAATGGCTGCCGCCTGACTTCCCGTTGACACTGAGCTATCACAAGTCAGGCGCCGGTAATTTTGTTAATCCCCATTCCCTGGAGACAGAGAAACACCAGCACTGTTGTCAATGGTGGCTGTGTTTCCGTGCCAGCTTTCCCTACCATGACCACTGTGCACGGCAGGGTCAGACCTCGTTGGGCCGGCAAACTCGGCATGAGGACCATTATGTTGTTTTGCTTTAAATCAAATGTTCGAGCACCTTGAAGCAGCCATACGGCAATGGGTAGCAGCCCCTAAACAAGGAAAACAAACATGAACAATATATAGACCTGGAAATCTAATCTGGCAACCAGAATCTACACCTCTGTTTTGACTTGATATTTGCTTGATCTCCTCTATTAGCATGACATAGAAACTGTAGCCCAGGCTGAGAAGGCTAGTTATAGAATGGATTATGTAAATTATCTTGTATAAACTCCCGCCTCAGCCTAAGAGGATTCCTGCCTCATACACCACTCACCATTGCCATAAAGGTTTAGTAGGTTTCAGAGATATCCAGGAAGCCCAGTGCATGACCTTGGCTCCCAGTGCACCCATAGTTGAAATCCTACATAGTTTCAAAATGCTGAGCCAAAGACAGTCTCTGTGTCCTTAGGCACTTTGCATAGAAGTGCAAGCCTAGGGCTTGGTCAAGTATTAAAAAGAGAAAAAATCCCCAGCACAGTCCTGTGATTCTCTACATTCTCTTTATTTGATGTAGTTGCATTAAGTGTTGCTTCAAAGCTCTAGAAAACCGTTGCAAGGCAGCATATTAGTGTTGAATGTAACAGAAATCAAATAAGTATTGTTTTTTTTTAAACTCCATTTAAGAAAGCCACGAGTTGTGGCAAAGAATGAGCAACACTTCTTCTACTAAAAAGGACCCACATGCTTCTTCTTCTGGCCAGGAGAGATAGCACATCTTAATTAAATTTGCCCAAGGTATAATGAACGAAGAGTGTGAGGTGTGGAGTCCTCTTATCTATGAACCAAGCAACTTGGACTACAAAAGAGCATTCCATTCACTAATGAAACTGTAAGCAATCTTGTTGTTTAAAATCAACTATTGTGTGCACAATCTTCAAAGTGCATAATATTATTTAACTTGTGGTCATATTACCTAACATGGCCGCCAGGAAATGTGTGCTGCAAGAGGACTTCTGACCCAAGGCGCGAGGCCTGCTCAATTTCCATTGCATGTGACTGCATATCTTTCACATGCACATCCATCCGTCACAAAGTCTCTTCCGAATGCATGTACACTGCAAGAAAAACTTAGCAGATCCCTCAACTACAGACAGTTGTCCTAGGGGTTCATAAACTGCTTCATTCATGTTACATCCCTCTTAAGCACTGTTCTCCATAGAATATAGCCGAGTCCCACGATAAAGTCGGCCCAGCTGTCATGCATTCTCTCTTACCTTTACTACACTCCATGTCTCTTCTCTATCTGCTATTTGGCATTCGTCTCCACGCTAGATTTCTCTCCATTCCATAAAGTGCCTAAACTCCAATTTCTGCTGTATGAATTGCACTTCTTGTTTTTTTCAGACTGACGTCTGCTGAAATTGCTTGTATCCTACAGGGATTTGACGCCATTTTATATGAGCGAAACACTACACCCACATATACGATAGCATAACGTATCTTGTTAGATCCTCTACTATCTTAATTTCCGATATACTTGCACCTATCTCTGTGAGCTAGTTTCCAAAACGAGTATTATCCTAACCAACAAAACTGTTCTCAATTTTTAAAAGTAGTCCAAGCAGAAGCCACTTATTTAAGGCCTTTCCATATTCAGCTTCTCTTACTTCTTTGATTCCTTCTTTTACTCAACAGCATGTCCTTTGGTGTGGCCAGTCTGATCGCTGCATCTGTTGAGCAGTTGGGAAAAAGAGAAATGACTTTAAAGTTTCAAAACAATTGAATGAAATACAATGTGCCAAATGTGGCATTAACATTGACCACTTCTCAGGACCTGTTCCATTGCAGACATTTCAATACCATGGCATTTTCATGTGCACTACAGTTGCCTCAATACAGTCTTTTGTTTTAGGTATACAAAACAAATGTTCTGTACAAACATATGTAGCAGGGATTTCTTAAAAGGAATCCTACGCCGGCAGTCTGCAAGTCTTTCTTGCAAACAAAGTCTCTCTAGGTGTAACTGTGAATGTTTCTCCACAATAAAATTATAACACCAGTTTCCTAATGCTCAGCTTTCGTGAGCAGGTGACAATGCTTTATCTAACCTGTCAGCCAATGTCCATTCAAAATATAGCTCACCTCTAATTTGCTCGTTCAAACACACTGGTTGTCTGCTGATTGTTCTCACTATATTAGCCATACATTGTGTGAACATTCTGTGATCTTTTTCACATATATCATGGAAATGCACATATTTTAAGTTTTGGTCTTGACATTTCAGTTTTTTTCTTCTTCACTGATTTGGTGGGATATTCTCAGGTTTTGAATTTGGCTCATTTTGAATCTGGTGCTGCTCCTTTCCATTTGTTACATAACTGTCAAACATGAAGAATTCCTCATCTGGGTTTTGTAATGTGGGTTCCTGTCAATCTTGTTTAAATTTGTTGAGGGCACATGTGGTTGCAGTACAAACATATTCCATTCCGTTTGCGGGACAAGGCAATAGGGATGTGGAATTTGACACTGGACAAATTACAACACTGGTGTTTGAAGAATTCAGGAATATTATTTCATATTTAGCTGTTCATGAAGTTGACAGGTGTTGTGTTTCGTTTTTTAATAATGAGCCATCATCGCATGTGGGACCAAAAGTATGAGGGGAGCCCCTAACCCCTCATAATCCAAACTTTAGACAGCCAGCACAGCTGCTGCAAATGACAGAGTGTAGGGTGTTCTAACTGATTTGGTGCTGTGCTATAGTAGGCGATTGGGTGGTATGCATTGCTGTATTTCTGAGTTAGCTCTGCATGCCCCCCTTTTTCATGGCAACAGATGATAAATGTCTGTTTGTATGCTGGTAGCCTTAGGCTTATGGAACTTGTTACAGCTAGTTTTATACCTATACATGACCTATCAGCTTCTCCAATTGGCTGGAGGGGTACATGCTTGTTCAAATGTGTCAGTCTTTGCTTTAGTTTCATTATGTTTGCATTATTCATTACCCATTGTCGACAGTATCCAGTGGTACCCAAAAGGGATCTCATTTGACTAATTGTTATTGGTTTAAGCTAGTTAGTATGGCTTCTACTCTTCATTGTGCTATGCTCTGATCACCAACTGATATGTCATGACCCAAATAATGCTAATTTTCTTTGCGCAGATGCAATTTATGCTTTAGTTTCTTATGCCCCTTTTGAGCCTGGGCTGTTAATAATATTAGTGTGTCTTAATGACATGCTTCGTGCATGAGCTATGTGACTAAGAAGTCATTAACATACTGTAATATTGTTGGTCATCCCTAATATATAATGCCATCTCTATATGTTGTTAGGGCTTGGCTAAAAAAGGGTTGGACATTTAAGTACATCATTAGAAGTTGGGTGTACATTAGTTGCCTACCTTGATGGGAAGATGTAAATATTGTCTCTCAATGTGCTGGTACACTGAAAATATATCTGTGTATTAATGATTCACTATAAACCATGTGGGCGTGGACAGTATACATGGCAATATAGTCACAGAACAACATCTATACATAACCTGTCCCAGTGTTTTAATGAGCAACATTGGAGTATTACAAGTGGGAGTAGGTGCAACAATATTCCCTGTTTCAATAGAGATTGTATTATGATAGATATCCCTGAATTTCCCTCTATTTTCATTGGGTGTTGTGGCTTTTGGTGTAGGGGTTCTCTTTGAGAAAGGTGGGTATATACTGACCTTTGCATGAATGTTTAGGGGCTTGGGGTTGCACGCTAAGTTACCTATGGAAATCCAGATGTGAATCTCTTGTTCACTGTGCTTAGAGAGATAAAGCTTCACCTCACTGATGAGGCTCAACAAGGCGAAACACATGTCTGGGGTTGCAACAGCAAGGTTTAGAATTAATCTCAACCTCTGGCACATCTCTGGGCAACCCTCCAAACCATGTTTCTTTAGCCTGCCAAGCCATTACAGAAAGGGGAAAGGCTGTTGGCACTCTTGTTTAGAGGAGAATTGCCTAACATGTTGGTGCTGGTCTGCCCAGGTGGGTGGGACCAGACAAATATGCCAATGGATATTTCTCTTCTGCGAAAGGTACAGTGAGCTATTTATTTATATTCATTTGCATTTGTAAAGCGCCCAAGCCTGTGGGCATCAGAGCGCTGGTATATATAGCATGTCTGTTGAGCTTCCTGATTGGGAACCTACCCATATAACAGTTTATTTGACTATGTTTGTTCATGGTAATCTCCCAGATATTTTCGAAAATGTCTAGTGATGATGGTTTTCACCAGATGTTAGCCAGTGTAATTCAGAGATGGGTCCTGTGCTCATGGTGCTTAGAGAGGCAAAGCAGCACTTCACTGATGAGGATCAGTAAAGACAAAATGTGTGTTTGGGGATGCTTGTGGAACTCTTGTTCAGTTGAGAATCACTCAGCATTTTGGTGGTGCACTACACGGGTGGAGGTGACCAAACTGCTATGCAAACATATGTTTCTCCCCTGTGAAACGTACTATGATCTAACATGTGGTGTTATAACCTTCTGAGTAGACAACTAGCCATAGTGTGATGTGCTTGTTCTCAGTAGAGGGGCTCCCAGACAGTAGCATATATGTTTAGGTGCTTGGGGTTTCAACAAAAGTTACTGAGGGTAATCCAGACATGGGCCCATTGCTCACTGTGCTTAGAGAGGTAGAACATCACCTCACGGAGGCCCAACAATGCTGAATCACTTGTCTCGGGTTGCTGGCATACTCTTTTTCAGAGGAGAATTGGCTAGCATTCCAGTATTGAACTGTCGAGGTGGGAGAGACCAGACTGATATGCAAATTATTTGTTCCTGTCTCTGAAAGTGACATTGAGCTCAACTGTGGTTGTAGACCTTCCTGAGTGTCAACCTACCAATAGAACAGGTTATTTGGCCATGTGTATTCCATATGGAGGGCTTCCCAGGCCATTGCATAAATGTTTAGGGACCTTTGGATTCACCCTAAGTTACCAAGGGTAATCCAGACATGGACACCTTCCTCACTGTACTTAGAGTGGCACAGATTCACCACACTGATGAAGCCACACATGGTTGAAACATGTTTCCATTGTTGCTTTTGGTGTGTTTGTTCAAAGGAGAGTTGCTTAGCAGTTTGATGCTGGACTGCCCAGGATGGTGGGACCAAATATATATGCAAATTGATATGTCTCTGCTTTCAGAGGTACAGTGAGTGAAAATGTGGTAGTAGACCATGCTGAGTGAGAACCTAAACATGGAATAGTTATTTGGCTGTGTGCGTTCTCCGTAGAGGGTTTCTCAGGCCTCTGCATAATTGTTAACAGACTTCTGTTACATGTTAAGTTACCCAGTGTAATACAGATTTGCTGACCCCTTCATCGATGTGACTTGAGAGGCACAGGTTCATCTAACTGAAGAGGCTCAACAAGGCTGAAAAGTTTGTCTTATGTTGCTGTTGGTGTTCTTATTCACACAGGAATCACCTACCATTTCGGTGCTGAACTGCCCAGATGGGTGGAACCAGACTGATATGCAAATTTGTATCTCTCCTCTGTGAAGGGAACTGTGAGCTAAGCATGATCAACTGACTTTGTGTGAATCTGGGCATCATAGATCAGGCCCTGGTCTGGCTGACCTCCTTTCTCCTGGACCATCCCTCCCAGGTCCAACTTGCGTCATTTCTCTTCACTGCCTCTCTCTCCACATGGGGTGTTGCCCAGGGCTCTATCTTCTCACCCTGGCTCTTCAATGTCTATCTTGCCCCTATGGCCCACCAGATCTCCACCTTCTCTTCTAACTTTCAGTATTATGTGGTTAACACTCAGGTCTGTTTCAGACTTCTTCCAGCCTCCTCTCCTCCCTCACTCATTCCTGACTGTCTTATCAGTGATTCATGATTGATGCACCTCCAACGATCTTTGCCTGAATGCCAGTAAGACAGATATCCTTCTCATTGGGACCCCTGCTCCCGCTTTCCCTCTCTCCCTCTGGCCACCCTCCTTGGGCACTCTATCCTCGCTTTCCTTTGAGGCAAAAACCTTATTGTCATCTTCAACTCCACTCTCTTCTTCTCTCCTTACATCACGGACCTTGCCAAAAAAGGCCCACTCCAGCTGCACCTCCTCATAGGTATTCTACCTTTTGTCACTTTCCCCCAGAAGCTCACTGTCTCTACAGCCCTGGTTCTCTCCAGGCTGGATTACTGCAACAGTCATTTTCTTAATCTGCCTACCTCTGCTCTTCACCCCCTGCAACTAATCCAGAACAGGACTGTGAGACTTGTCCTTGGCCTCAAGCCCAGGGGCCTTATCTCTCCAGCCCAGAAATCTTTCTACTGGCTCCCGGTGGCTGCAAGGATCAAGTTCAAGACCCTCTGCATCACCCACAAGGCTTTCTGGGGCCAGGGCCCACACTACATCCAACGCTCTCTTCCGAAATACCTTCCTTCTAGAGCCCATCGCTCAGGTACCTCCAACTCTCTGAGGATTAGACACTTTTCCACGCAGGAGTGGAGGGTATATCTCTGTCCTCTGCAGGTGCCTCTCTCTGGAACGGTCTCCCTGCCCCTCTCAGACTTCTGCTGGGCCACTTGAAGTTCTAGAAACAGCTGAAGACCTTACTTTTCTCCTCTGCCTTCTCTCTCTCGCTCCCTTGCTAACTTACCTGTCAGCTGCGCTGACTGGTTGCTTGGTTCCACAATCAGTCTTCCATTGCACTACCTCCTGGCCTACCTCACACTTAGGGGTTGTAACTGTAGCCACTACAGCCCCCTTCCCCTTTGCACTTCCCAGGGCCATGTACCTTGCCTGCACTCACTCAGAGCCATGCTGACCTGATTGCACTCCCCCTTTCCTCTCCCTGGTACTGCCCCCTCTCTATCCCCTTGTACTTCTTGTTGTCGCACTTGCATGTTCCGAATGACACAAGGCCTGGTAGGATTGTTTTTGTCTTCTCTCCCTATGCCTATCCTCCCTTGTCTTGTCACGAATAGAAACACTTTTGTCCAGGTGTGTTGTAAATGCAATAAAATATCATATCATGATTGTACACCCCCTTCAGTGGATAATACCCATGAAACAGGTTACATGGCTGTGTTCATTCTCAAGTAGATCCCCCCACTCAGACCTTTGCATAAATGTTTAGGGATGCACCCTAAGATACCCAACATATTCCAGATGTGGACCCCCTGCAAGGTAGCAGTATGTGGCTGGGGTTACTGTTGGTACGCTTGCTAAGAGAGGAATTTGCTAGCATTTCACTGCTGGACAGCCCAAGTGGGTGGGACTAAATGGTTTGCAAATGCATTTTTCTCCTCTGTGAAAGGTGCCATGAGCTAAAACGTGATTGTAGACTGCCCTGAGTCAGATCCTACCCATTGAACACATTATTTGGCAGTGTTAATTCTTGTTAGAGGGCGTCTCAGTTCTTTTCAGAAATGTTTGGGCAGTTAGGATTTAATTCTAAATTAACCAAGGTAATCCAGATGTGAACCCCTTGCTCACTGTATTTTGAGAGACAGAGCTTCGCCTCACTGATGAGGCCCAACAAGGGGTAAACATGTGGTTTTGCTTGCTGTTGGTACTATTGTTCAGAAGAGAAGCGCCTAGCCTTTTGGTGCTGTATTCCCCTGTGGGTGAGAATAGACTGATATGCATATGTATGTTCCAAGTCTGTGAAAAATACGGTGAGTTAAAGTGTGTTTGTAGACCCTCCTGAGAGGAAACCTAATGAGTTTATTTTGGAGTATTAGCTCTTGGTAGAGGGCTCCTAGATATTTGCATGAATTCTTAGGATTTCACCATTAAATACTCAGGGTATTCCAGATGTGGAACCTGACTGGGTAAAAGACATGGCCTTGCTACAGTGGGGGTCAAGACATGGCACCCTTGCTGTGTAAACCATGTTATATCAAGTGTAGAGGTAAGCCACAGCGCTTCCGGATGCCCCTGATCCACTTGCAGCATATAGGGCTGCATTTAGTTTCAAATGGTCTTGTGCACTTTGTGCACAATCCTTGCTTTCTCCATGCTGCAAGCTGACCTGTATACTGGCAACAGAGCTGCCCCCTCATCTCACATCCCACCACCAGCCCTGATTGGGTAAAAGACCTGATTTTGCTACAGTGAGCGTCAAGGCAGAGCAACCTCGCTGTGTACACCATTTTAGCTCATGTGTATAGGTAAGTCAGAGCTCTTTAGTGCTGCCCCTGACCCCCTTACATCTTATTGGGATGCATTTAGTTTAAAATTGTATTTTGCACTCTGTGCATGATACTTGGTTTCTACATGATGCAGGCTGATCTGTATTCCGGCATCAGAGCTGACCCTCCACCTCCCATGCCTCAGCCCTGAATGGGTAAAAGACCCATATTGCACAGCCAACCAGGGCAGCTCCTTCCTGGGCTGCTCTTGGCTAAGGGCTACAAGGCAAAGGGCAGCTCCCGGCGAAGCAGCAACACTCAGTGTTTGCCTGCAAAGTCCACCACAGTCAATCAGCAGTGACAGATAAGGTAAGTGTGGTCTGGGTGGGGAGTGCAGCCATTACTGTACTCCTGTAAAGCCCCACCACTCTGCCATTAGTGATCTATGTTCTAGTAGGTAATAATTCAGCCATAGCTCGCATTTAGCCTGATTGTGTTAATCAGCCATGTCTCACATTTAGCCCAATTGTGGTTGTAGGCCATATCTCACATTTAGCCCAAGTGTGTTAGTCATCCATTTCTATCATTTAGCCAAATTGTGTTAGTCATAGCTCACATTTAGGCCAGTTGTGCTAGTCAGCCATATCTCACATTACCCCAGTTGTGTTAGTCAGCCATATCTCGCATTTAACCATTTTCTGTTAGTCAGCCATATCTTGCATTTAGCCCAATTGTGCTAGTAAGCCATATCTCACATTTAGGGTGGTGGGAAATATACTGCTACTTGCAAACCATATTAAAAGCTCACACTTCTGCATACATCTCTCACACTCTGAGCTAAACACAACCATACCTCTACAGCACCACACATCACACATTCCTCACAACACCACAACAATGCCACAAACCACACATAATCTCTTTGAACACCACAAGGCGGCCACCAACCGAAGAACACACCTATGCTCAGTGACCGGTGTATCTGAACTGAAACTGCCAACAGCACATCACAGCTCTCTTGCTCTTTTTCCCACTCAATCCTATTAACATACCCGCTGCCCTCCTTGCATTACAGATCTGCCAGCGCACCATGAGTCCATGTAGGTCGCAATATTGCACAGTATAAGAACCTTTAACATTCCAAAACACTGATGAGGCCCAACAAGGATGAAATGTGTCAGAGCTTGCTTCTTCCTTGCGCAGAGGCAGCACAAACGCCTCCCTCCCTGTTAGGTCTTAGCACCTGGGAATTGACAACACAGGCCGCCTTGACCCTTCAGGGAAAAAGTGTTAGGGTCCGTCGGTTGGATAGGTAGGGGAGGTTAGGAACACTGGAAAGAGGGATAGGTAGAAGTTCTGGATGGGAAGGGGAATTTTAGGGTAACATGCTCCTCGGCTCCTGCTTCAAGAATACTCCGCCCTTCCACTCTTGCTCTCTTCACACACTCTCTCTTACTGAATGCCTGAGTGTAACTTGGGCTTTTGTGCTGGAGCCCTCACCAGGACATTTTCATATTTCCTGGAACACATGTGACAGAACCTTACATTAACTCATGTACGGTGTTGGACAATCCCCCACATTGCAGCATGCAGGGTTACAAACTCTGCATTAACTTCATGGCAATCTCCCCAGAAATAAACCCGAAATGCACTTAGCTTCGGTTTCTGCCTCAGTCCATTGGCTTTCTGGCCTTTTCATGTTGGTTGGCCACAAGCTTTCACCAGTTTCTCATGTCTCTGCAAGGAGCAAAAATAGAGTAAATACGGGTGCGCACTGCTAGCTGACTGAGCTTAGGAGTTTTAGTTCTAGTATTGGCTCTGCGCTGCGGAATAGCCGCTCTGGATTCATGTGACTACAAGTTTCTCTAACACATGCGGATGTTGTTAGTTCGAGTCTCATGCAGGGATAAGGATGTTAAAACATCTAGCTTTTCCTCTAGACTGTTTGCGCTTCCTGCTAGCTGCGGGCTGGTAGGTTTAGGTGCCATTCCTACTATGTGGCCCCCATTCGGGTGTTGAGGGCTATCAGCACTAGGTAAGTAAATTGCACTTATCTCTACATGTACGCGGGGCCTGCGGTTTTGCAGGCGGAAGGCAGAAATGCCCCGCGTAGGCGTGCCACACGTCCTTCCAGTTCGCCGGGCAGGATTGCGAGCGGCTTCCCACAGACGCGGCTCGCACATGCGCGCTGGTGCGGGCGCGGTCGTGGGTGTGACAATCTTCCCTCGAGCAGGCCCAGGCGGTGAGCAGCCTGCTGGGAAGTGTAGTTTCCGGGCTGTTCTCCATCCCTGGACCACGGTGCTGAAAAAGGGGTGGAGAACACACCTGGAATACTTGGTGGAGTGCTTTCTGGCTCCTTTTCCTACCCCAGGACTCACCATAAGGGCATTTACCCCCACACCTGCTGCAGCCCTGACAAAATGTCTGTCTGCAGATCTGTTCTCCGTCCAAAAATAATCTATTCTGTCCCTACCACTATCACTGGGCCTGCATTCAACAAGGATGAAATGTTAGCTTTTGGTATATTTGTTCATTGGGGAATTGCCTAGCCTTTTGATACTGGACTGCACAGGTGGGTGGGATCAGAGTGATATCAAATGAATATATGTTTTCTGTAAAAGAGACAGTGAGCTAAAATGTAGTTGTATCCCCCCTGAGTTGGAACCTACCAATCAAACAGGTTATTTGGCCATGTTCGTTCTTACTAGAGGGCTACCCAGACCTTTGCATAAAGGTTTAGGCAGTTAAGATGTTACCATAGGTTAACTAGGGTAATCCAGATGTGGGCCCCTTGCTCACTGTGTTTAAGGTAATACAGCCTCACCTCATTCTTGAGGCCCAACAAGGCATTCAAATGTGGTTTGGTTTGCTGTTGGTACTATTGCTCAGAGGAGAATTCCCAGTATGTTGTTGTTGGACTGCCCAAGTGGGTGGAACTAGACTGATATGCAAATAGATATTTTCCCACTGTGAAAGGTACAATGGGTTTAAACATGGTTGTAGACTGTTTTCAGTGAGAACCTACCGATAGCACCATTTTGCAGTAGTTTCTCTTGTACTGGGGGCTCACAGATATTTGTGTACATATTTAGGGACTGAGAGTATCACCCTAAATTACCCAGGGTAATCCAGACGTGGACCCCTTGCTCACTAGGTTTAGAGAGGCACAGCTTCAGCTCACTGATAAGGCTCATCACGGCAGAAATGCGTGCATGGGACTGCTTTTCATGTTCTTTTTCAGTGGAGAATTGCCAAGCATTTTGATGTTGGACTCTGCAGGTGGGTGGGACCAGGCTGGTATGAAAAAGTATATTTCTTCTCAGTGAAAGGTACAGTGGGCCTCATTACGAGTCAGGCGTTAAGGGGTTAACGGTGCCGTAAACAGCGCCGACCCTTAATGCCTGATTCTGAGGTCCCTTTGCGCCATGGTGAGTTTAACGCCTGCTTTTTGCAGGCGTTAAAATCCATGGCGCTAAGGGACCATGGTGCTAATTACGCCACCGTAATTTACGGTGGCGTAATTAGCGCCTTCCCCACTCCCATTATGCCCTATGGGGCAAAAATGGGAATGGGGAAGGGTAAATGGGAAATGGGGATTTACCGCCCCACTCACCTTGGAATGGGGCGGTAAATCCGCCATCCACCATGGTGTAAACATAGTTTACACCATGGTGGTAAGGGTACGACCCAGGCGGTAACTTACCGCCTGGGTCGTAATGAGGCCCAGTGAGTTAAAACATGATTGTTGATACTTCTGAGTGGGAACCTACCCATAGATCTGTTTTGTTGGCTGTGTTCTTTCTTGGTAGAGGGGCTCCCAGACCTCTGCACAATTGTTAAGGCACTTTTATTGTCACCCTAGGTTACTCAGAGTAATCCAGATGCTGGTCCATTTCTACCTGTGATTAGAGAGGCACAGCTTCAACTAACTGATGAGGCCCAACAAGGCTGAAACATGTGTCGTATGTTGCTTTTGGTATTTGTGTTCAGATGGAAATTGCCTAGCGTTCAGTGTTGGCCATCTCAGGCGGGTTGGACTAGACTTATATGTAAATGTACATTTGTCCCATGTGAAAGGCACTGTGAGTTAAAACATACCCCCCTGAGTTGGAACCTGTCATAGAACATGTTATTTGGCTGTTTTTGTTCTTGGTAGAGAGCATCCCAGACCTTTGCATGAAGGTTTAAGGATTTAGGATTTCACCCCAAGTTATATGGGGTAATCCAGGTGTGGACCTCTTACTCGGTGTGGTTAGAGATACACCGCTTCACCTCACAGATGAATCCAGACAAGGGAGAAACATGTGGTTAGGCTGGCTAGTAGAATCGCCTAGTATTTTAGAGCTGGACTGACTAGGTAGGTGAGATTAGACTGATAGGTAAAAGCATATTTCTCCTATGTGAAAAGTATAGTTAGATAAAGCATGGTTGTGGACTGTTCTGACTGGGAACTGTGAAGAATATTGTGGATCCCTCACTGAAACCCTGCCTAAAGTCTCTTACCAGGTGGCCTGGAGAGGGCAGGTGCTTCCTGATCCCAACCTGGTTGCGGCGTACTGCGGGAGGATTACCTCGCTGGGGACAGCGCCCAGGGAAGTGAGGAGATTCCATGGGATGAGACAGTGTTTTTCCTCTGATTTAGAGATTATTACCGGTATGCCAGAAAAGGTTATGACTTATTGTTTTTTAATATCTGTCAACCTCTGGCTAAATCTAAGGTGGTAAAAGCTAAGGTTATAACACCGAAACATATCACACCAAAAGAAAGAATCCTTTTTGTCCCTAAACTCAAATGCCCTTCTCAGTACCAAAGGTACACTACAAGGAATGGCAGAAATGGTGTCCTCTCTACACCATCTTCCTCTAACAAAGTTAAAACCTACAGCCCCTCTGTTAAAATGACTAAGGGAATTAAATCTACCCTTAAAAATACACAAGAAGTGGAACAACCTAACTTTGACATAGTAAACTACATGCCCCAGAATGCCATATGGAATGAGTCGAAGAATAGGGCTGAAGAAGCATTTAGATGTAGAAGACAGTCAATGTGGCCTAACAACCTTTGCAACAGACAGACAATTGACATTAATGGCTTACACCTGAAACCAACTGCCCCACCTATCAGGTATAAAAAGCTGCAGCAGGAGAGGGAAGCAGGGCGGAGTTGGAGTAGGAACTGGAAGGCTGGCAGTAGTAGCAGAAGTAAAACAGCACAAGGCTGGCAGTTCATGAGGAAGTGTGATCACCTAAAGGATGCCGGATCGTGGACACAGGACATTTTACCTGCAAATTCTGAGAGGGTCCTGTGTTCACAAACCCTGCCGTGGCTGCACTACGAACGACGTGCTGAGAGTGAAGGTTTTCCCAAGTGCACCTAGTTTCTGTAATTGCAGAGTCGTGACTGTGCTGAAGCCCGAGGATCCTAGCAGAAAGCAAGCCGAGGGACAGAGGAGTGAAAGGAACTTCCAGTTCATGTGACCGGAACAGAAACACCCATGTTGCAGAAGGGTGTAGGTCCCAAGTGTGCCTTGAGCTGTAGTAGAAGTGGAAGAAGTCAGGAAGGTGAATCAGCGCTCACCCACAGTGTTCTTGGAGCCGGTGAGTGAAGCTTGGCATTCAGGTTCACTTCGAAATCCTTGCTGGTAACTGTTGGAAGAAAAGCATCTAAATTCCCATTGTTAAACTATTAATGTTACCAGAGTGGTCACATGCCCCTAATTAAAGACGGAACACTTGCTAAAACAGTCCAAAAACCCTAACGTTGACTTTTACAAGTACATACAGCATCAATGGAAGGTCGCGTGTGGCCAATTGTGATTCCCGACAGGAGTTAGAAAGCATCTCTGTGATATTACATGGGAATATAAGCACTTGCAGTTATTTAAGTTTACAGATCTACCTTAAAGAGTGGTCACAACTGCCTAAATCTGTTTCTGCTTTGAAGACTGAACCTTGTAATATTAAGAAGAAGTATTCTTTAAACCAAGAAGTTGTACTAATGAGAACAAGCATTATCCAAGCCAAGAGGTGAACATTTTCCATGGTGAAGCAAGCCCTGTTTAAATCTGTCTACCTGATCTGTGAAGTTGTTAAAGGTCCAGTGTCCTCTGATAGAAGTGTGACTTGGTTACACAAAGTTGGAAGTGTGACATAGCAGCTTCAGTGTAGCTACTGGAACCAGGAAGGTATGAACAAAGCTAGGGAAGGGAGCTGGATGCTTGTAAATAGGACTGAGTAAATAATTTGTAATGAAGAGACTGCTGAAGTAGATAGAAAGTCAGTCTTGAAGCAGAGGCAGTACAGCAGGCAGAAGAGGCCAATAGGCTGCCTTTTTTTGGAGCACCTGAATGAAGAGTGCCTTGCCTACCTATAGAGATCGAAGTGTCTTGTCATTATATGCCAAACAATCCTAAAGTATAAAGTTGAAGCAGAAATACCAGAACTGTGGTTGTGGCTGTGGTCTTTCAACTCTGTGTGCTTCGGAAGGTTCTCCCTTTCCTCCCGGTCCAGTTAGTTACGGCCTCCTTAATTCTGAGTCAGTTAGATTACTGTAATTTTCTGCTTTTGGCCCAGCCCCTCTTTCTTTTCCATCACCTGCAGCCTCTTCAAAATCCCTTACGGTGTTCATGTGTCCCAGATTCTCTGGTCCTTGCACTGGCTTCCGTTTCAGCAGCAAGTTCATTTTAAATCAATGGTGATTGTACACCAGGCTTTCTATGGCTCAGGCGCTGAATATCTACAAGATACATTTCAAATCTATCCACTTGCCCGCGATCTGCGGTCTAAGGGCTCTTGCCTTCTTGTGGTTCCCCATTATCAGTTTGAGCAGATGGGGGGTTTCTCCTTTTCATTGGCGGCTGCTAAATTGTGGAATCTCTGCCAGTGCAGCTGAGAGCTACCCGACAATCTCTTGATCTTTTGTCGGCTGTTAAAAACCTATCTGTTCTAGATTTTCTTCAGGGTATTTGTTTGACCTTTCTATTCCCTCCGGTTTCTTCCTAGCACCAAGAGGCTTCAGTGAGCGTGTGCTATAGAACAATAATTAATATAACATAACATGACTGTTGGTGAATGTTAAATTGAAGTTGGTTGAAGTACTGGCATAAGGTGAAACAAAGGAGCTTGTTCCCATGGTAACAGTAGTAGAAGAGTGTTAGTTTGTTTGTTTGTTTATTATTTGTAATGCACTGGAATACCCTAGGGTAACAGGGCGCAGCAGATACAGGAATTTGCGAAGCTTAGTTGCAGACAATAAAATATATACATGGCATATACACAGTAACAATGGAAGAAAAGCAGGAATATATACATATATACAGTTAACAATTGTGTGTCCGGTATGTCCAAGTGACAAGAGGGAGGAGCAGATCCTAGCTCAGTTTGTTTAGACAGCGGCTGTCTTCAGCCAAGACATCATCTTGGAACGGACATTTTGGTAGGGTAAGTCCATTCTAAGAGTGGGTGGTAGGGAGTTCCATAGTTTAGCCGCTTTCACTGGGAAGCTGTTGCCTCCTATGGTAGAGCGTTTGTAGTTAGGGACGGAGAGGCAGTCTCTATATGCTGTCCTTGTCGGTCTCAAGGATATCTGTCTGTGAAATCTGTCGATCAGGTAGATGGGAGCCACATTATTGAGGGACTTGTGGGTGAGTGAAGCAGTTTTTAGGACGATTTTGTCTGTGATAGGGGTCCAGTTGTTCTGCTGGCTGTGTACTGTGATGTGGTCTCTTCTGGAGATGCCCAGTGCCGCTCTGAGTGCATTATTCTGGAGGATTTGTAGTTTGCTGGTGGTAGCTTTGGATGACCCAAGATAAAGCACGTTACAGTAGTCTAAGCGGGATAGTATGAGGGCTCTGGCCAGGGTCAGACAGCTGGTATCGGATAGAAAAGATTTGGCTGCACAGATCAATTTACACATGTAAGCCGTAAAGGAGGCTAGTGAGTTCACCTGTCTGTTGAAGGAGAAGTTGGAATCAAGGTAGAAGCCCAATGTTTTGACTTCCTCTCCCACTTTGATTGTGTTGCCATCGATCATGAAGGATGAGTAGGCTGGGCTTAATTTATTTAGGCTGGCAGTGGTGCCCAAGGTGATAAGTTCAGTTTTATCATCATTCAGGCATAGTCAATGAGTGGCCATCCATGCCTGGATGATGATGTAAACCCTATTCACCAAGGCCAAATCCTTTCCATAATCTCCAGAAAGCGGAAGGAGGATCTGGGTATCATCTACATAGTTAGTGTAGGTGATACCGAGATGATCCAGATCATCGAAAAGGGGCTTGGTAAATATGTTATACAGTGTAGGGGAGACACAGGAGCCCTGTGGTACGCCACAGGAGATGGGTATGGGGTCTGCCGCATTTGTGGGGGAAAAAACCTTCATCGTTCTGCCATCGAGGAAAGATCTAATCCATGTAATGGCCTCAGGGGAGAAGTGGGCAGCCGTGTGTACGTGAGTGCATAGGACCGAGTGGTCGACCGGGTTATCAAGAGGAAAGCAATGACCCAAGAAGAAGCATCCTGACAATTATACCAAATACACTGCAGAGGTCATAAACACTTGTAAAGTTGTAGAAGGAGAAGTTGTTAATTTATTATTTTAATTGTGGCAAAACAATTTTGGAAAGAGGATATCCAGGATTACCAGTGGTTCCATTTTCGTGGCATGAATTGGAAGGGGATCTTTTCGACTGAAAGCTGACAAACTGTTACCAGTGGATTTCTGTTTGATTATTTTTTTGGAGGAATTTAGAAGAACTGGTTAAAGACTTTACTTTTCCTTTGAACATTTGGGGAAATTTACTTTGAATAATCACAGGAAAGGGATTTTCTCAGGACAGGTGAAGGTCATCTAAATTACTGGTTAGTTGTTGTTAACTCTTTTATGTTGCTTATGATTTATTTTGAATGTTTTGTTGTTCAGTATGAGAGCCAGTTTTTTATGTTATGAGTTATTGCCTTAGCCTCTAGACTAAATAGGGAATTCCCTGTTAGAGCAGGATTAGCAAGGATTTAAAAAAAAATCTTTTTCTCTAATAAAGTGTTTACTTTTTAGATAAACACAAGCAGTTGTCTGCCTCACATTACTGACCCCTCACAGAACCTACCCTTAGCACATGCTATTTGTCTGTTTCATTCTTGATAGAGGGGGTCCTGGACCTTTGTTTAACGGTTTAGAGATTTTGGTTTCACGTTAAATTACTCAGGGTAATCCAGATGTGGACCCCTTGCTCACTGTTCTTGGAAAACCACCATTTAACTTCACTGGTGAGGCTCACATAGTCTGAAATTCTTGGCTGGGCTTACTGTTGGTATTTTTGTTCAGTGGAGATTTGCTTAAGGTTTTGGTGCTGGACTGCCCAGTTGGGGGGTGATCCAACTGATATGCTAATAGATATTCCTAGTCTGTGAAGATTACAATGCGATAAAATGTTGTTGCAGACCCTCCTGAGTGGAAACCAACCCAGAGAACAGATTATTCAGCTGTGTTGGTTCTTGGTAGAGGGGCTCCCTAGAGGGGCTCCCTGATGTCTGCATAAGTGCTTAGGGACTTCAGGTTTTTAAGTTACCCACAGTAATCCAGGTGTGGACCCCTTGCTCACGGTTTCTAAGGAAATGATCAAATACAAAAATTCCTAATGAGAAATGACTGCATTTATTTGGTTGAATTCATTAGGGATTTTTGTTCATTTTTATCACAAATAGATGGGGGTGAGGCAAGGGGATAGGTTTAGGTAGCAGGAAGTGGGGGGTATGGTTGGTCTCTCCCTCATTATTAAAAAATAAATGTGATAGAAATGTGGTCATTACTCAGTAGGTAATTTCTTTTGATAATTTTATGACAATCCCTTGCTCACTGCGATTAGAGAGGCACAGCTTCACCTAAATGATGAGGCCCTACAACACTGAAACGTGTGTCTGTGGTTGGTGTTGGCATTCTTGTTCATAGGGAACTTGACTAACATTGCAGTGCTGGACTGCCCAGGTGGGTGGGACCAGAATGATATGCAAATAGATGTTTTTCTTACGTGAAAGGTACAGGGAGCTAAAACGTAGTTGCAGACATTCCTGATTCAGAATCTACCCATTGAGCAGGTTATTTGGCTGAGTTTGTTCTTGGCAAACGACCTCCCAGACCTTTGAATAAATGTTTAGGCAGTTAGGATTTTACCCCAGGCTAACCAAGGTAATCCAGATGTTGAACCATTTCTCACTATGTTTAATGAGACTCAGCTTCACCTCACCAATGAGGCCCAATAAGGCAGACACATTTGGCTTGGCTAGCTGTCAGTACTATTGTTCAGAGGAAAATTGCCTAGCATTTTGTTGAGGGACTGCCTATGTGGGATCCTATCCACTGCACAATTTATTTGGCAGTATTCACTCCTGGTAGAGGGACTCCCATACATTTGCATAAATGTTTAGGGACTTAGGGTTTCATCCTAAATTACTAAGGGTAATCCAGAAATGGACACCTTGCTCATTGTGCTTAGAGAGGCACAGCTCAGTCCACTGACAAGGCCCAACAAGGATGAAATGCTTATCTGGGTTGTACTTTGATATTCTTGTCAGAGGAGAATTGTCGGACATTTCAATGCTGAAATATGTAGGTGGGTAGGATCAGACTGATAAGAAAGTGGTTGTTTCGTCTCTGCAAAAGGTACAGTGAGGGAAAACATGGTTGTTGACCCTTCTGAGTGAGAACCTACCCATAGAACAGTTATTGTGCTTGGTTTTATTCTGGATAGAGTGGCTCCACGAACTTTGCATACACGTTTTGGGAATTGGGGGTTCACCCTTAGCTACCCAGTATAATCCAGACCCGAACCTCTTGTTCACTGTGCTTTTATGGATACCGCTTCACCTTGCTGATGAGGCCCAACAAGGCCAAAATGTGTGTCTCGGTTTGTTTATGGTACTCGTATTTTCATAGGAGAATTGCCTAGCATTTTGGCGCTGGACTGCCCAGGTGAGACTGACTAGATTGATATGCAAATGCATATTTCTGCTATGTGACTGCTACAGTGAGCTAAAATGCACTTGTAAACCTGTAACGCAAACCTGTCTAGGTCTTGGAGGGGCATCATGGAGCACCTCGATGACACAATCCACAACACTTTGCAGCCTGACCACGATTAGCACTTAAGGGTGCCCCAGCGTAGTCAGGGAAAAAGGGATGGGGAGAATACGTGATGGCTGGTGATGTGAAGACTGCACTCCCTTGGCACTGTTCTTCTGGTGGTGGTGTGGCCCTAAGAGAGAACAGGGAGTGTCAGAGCTATCACCCATGGTGCTCCCCACACCCACCGTAGTCCCGTCCCCAGAGATGGTGGACTTACCGTAGTGCTTGGTAATGGTGGGTTCAGAAGTGACTTGCTCCAGTGCGTCACTTGAACAATGACCCAGTCCAGCTCTGATTGGCTTCCTTCTGCCTCCTGTTAGTATTCTGCCAGTTCAGTTTTAAAGTTCCAGATTGATATCCAAAATATATTGATAATGTGAATAAGCTCCATATCCCTTACATATTTGTTTTCTGTTGTGTCCTGATATGTTGCCTGTAAAAATGATGTCTTTAATATGTTGTTGTTTCTATTGCAGGTCCCTGTAATGAAGGCAATGGTATGGGGCTCAAGACCATGATGGCAGAGTTCCCAGAAGGAGATGCAGGTGAGAGTACCTTTTGTTGGTGCGTTGCTCTTCGTGTGGGCCTCAGACTGATAACAGCTTCTTTCTTTGAAGGTGTTTTGACATAATATCCAGGACCGGTGATGAGGCGGCGGTAGATACATATTGGTGGTCTCTTCAGGTAAGTTGCTGGAAAGAGCCACAGGTGCTCACAGGAGATGGTGCAGCGTTGCATGCTAAATGCTGAACATGTGTTTGAGCATGGGTGGAGCTTATATAGCCCTACCCATCCAAGATTGAGGACGTGATTTTAGAAGTCTCACAAGACTTGATGATTTCCTGTCAAATGGTGCATGTGATTTGGGAAGTCTTGCAAGACTTGCTGTCTTCCTGTACTGTTGTTCCTTTGGTGGTGCCCATCTTGAAACGGCATCCATCTCCATCCACACACGAGAGTGTTCCATATGCATCCATCCTGTGCTTTTGCATTACTGTGAACCCAAGGTGCTACATGATGGATTTGTGTGCATGCAGCATGTGCGTAGGGGGCTTTTGGGGCCCTAATCATGACAAGACCCTACTGAGTGGGTCCCTACCCATAGAACAGGTTATTTGTCCCTGGTTGGTCTTGGTAAGGGGGCCCCTAGACCTTTGCATACATGTTTAATGAATGAGGGTGTCACCCTAAATTACCCAGTGCAATCCAGATGCTCACTGTGCTTATAGAGATATAGCTTCACTTCACTGATGAGGGCCAACAAGCCTGAAACAATTGCCTTGGGTTGCCAATGGTATTCTTGTTCAGAAGAGAATTGCCTCGCATTTTAGTGGGGGGGAACCATTCTGATATGCAAATTATATTTCTCATCTGTTTAGGGACTTTGGGGTTGCACCCTAAATTAGGGTAATCGAGACCTGGACCCCTAGTTTCCTATGCTTATGGAGGCATAGCTTCACTTCACTAATGAGCCCTTAAAAGACTGAAATAGTTGTATGGGTTTGCTGTTGGTACGCTTGTTCAGAGAAGAATTGTTTAGTATATTGTTGCTGGACTGCCAGGCGGTGCAAATGGTATTTTTTCAAAGCTTGGCTGCGAAGAACTATATAGCCCAATGTTGTTACCACATCATTTTTGTATATCCCTTGTTATTACGGCTTTTTATTATAATGAGTTATTTTTAAATGTCTGTATAGTGTTTGTGGTGAGACATTTACTTAATGATTGGCAAATATGTACATATTGTATTGCCTTTTCCAATTTTATACACCGATTTTATTGCAATGTTTTAAGTACTGCTTTATTGACATGTGTCGAAATAAAGCTGATATTGATCGATTGGTTGATATTTATTCTCTGTGTAAGGTGCAGTGAGACAAAACCTTGTTGTCGACCTTGCTATACATAGAACATGTTATTTGGCCTTGTTCATTCTCAGTAGAGGGTCTCCCAGACCTTTTTATAACTGGACTTGTACTGGAGTGCAGTTATGGATTAAACCAACATCATTGGTGTGCTGAGATGACAACTCGTGAATCACTTGAGCGATAAAGTTATTCAAATCCTTACCTTTCCAATCTGATATGAGATTACCTTTATTTTCTGCTACATAATTAAGTAAAGTAATTAACTCATTTTCATATTCAATGGGAATATCTAGATACAATCCAAATTGGAGTATACAAAATACATTTCAAATTCCATAGTTGGTCCCTCCCTAATAGATTTAGTGGTTTATGGAGCTCAAAAAGACATCCTGCTTCTTCGAAATGCGGCTAATGGAAATGATACGTGGTATAGTCAGAGAATGAAAGACTTTTTTTATTTGAAATGCTGATTGCCTGTAGAGTTTTGGATGCCAATGGGGGTCATTACGAGTTTGGAGGCAGCCATGGTGCTATTAGCACCATGGCTGCCTCTAAAGTCGTGTCCGGGTCCAGGTTCTCTGAATAGGGACTTACCGGGTCATTCCAACCTTGGAGGACCCGGTAAGTCCCCATTCACAAAACCCTTCCCCATTCCCATTCGAGCCCCCATAGGACTCAATGGGAATGGGGAGGGAGCTAATAACGGGCCCGCCAATAGCGGGCCCGTTATTAGCTCCCTTTTAGCTCCCTGGTCCCTTAGCGGCTCCGGCTAAGGACGGCTGGTTTTACCAGCCGGCCTTAGTGGGTCCCGCTAAGGGACCTCAGAATGTGCTGGTAAGGGGTTAACAGCACCGGCATCCTTACCGGTGCCGTTAACCCCTTACCGCTGTACTCGTAATGACCCCCAATGTGCCTTCTGTAAAGTCCTTTACCTTTACCGTGGAGCAATTTGCTCCAGTATCTGTTAAACAGTAAACGTCTTTACCGTTGATTCTGCAATTGATATACATACATTCTCGCACTGCAGATATTAGCACTTGCATCCTGGCGTCAGATAACCCTGGGCAATTTGTTGCAACTTTGAAGCTACTCTAATGTTGTCACGCTTGGAAAAGGAAGGGCAGAGGGGGGTGGGTACCACAATCATTTCCCCCACGTATTGAAGCTGAGATCATTTGGGGAACTCATAGTTCCAATGTCCTTCTTGTTTACCATAATGACAATCCATTTTACTAATTGAAACTCCATGTCAGTGTTCTTGTTGGTCTTGAGTACCACCTCCACAGCCTTTACCTCTTCCCAGTCCACCTCTGGTGCCCCTTCTTGGTCAAGCCCCTTCACCTACGATGTTAACTATCACTGCCCCCCCACTCTGTCATTTGCTGTTGCTGCTGTTTTAAATTCTGTTTCTAAAGGGCTATAATTTATCATTGTTAGGCTCCTTCTTTTGCTTCTAATGCAATACACAATCATTTTCATCCGAAATGAACTCCACGAGTGGTTTCGTCTGGCATACAACACACACAATCTTCATTTGCTGTTGCCCCTTAGGCAACAAAACCGGTTGAAATGAACCAACTATTGCTTCCTGTGCCATTACCGCTGAATTCCAATTATGCATTTAAACAACCTTTACGTGAACTAGAAAATAAGCTGACAATTAATTTGTTCTCTCCTTACAACTAGAGGTTGTTCGCCAATTAGCCTTAGAGGCATGCATTACTGTATCAAAGCATCTCTAACCTGCGCTTACTCAGCACCATACCCTACATCCTTGGAAAATCAGCTACTCCTGTGCGACAAACGCTGTTACTCTTCAGCAAGCATACTCACTCTCATGAGCTGATTCACATGAGCTCATGGTGGATAATAGCACTGTATAACCACACGTAATTCTTCAGTGAATTGCTCAGGTTCCTCTCTAATAATTAGACATGCTTTACATAACTTCCTCAAATAACCAGGTGTCCTCGGAGCATATTTGTTTTACCAGGCTACTGGATGTTGTAAAGTCTTTTTGTAGTGACTCAGACACAGACCAGCTGTGGAGTCTCATATTGGTCCAGGTAGACTTTATTATATAGTATGTACATGATGTACATAGTCCTGTTACTCTTAGGTATATACAGCAGTTCATGACACAGGACAGGAACAGGGAAAGGTAATACCAGTACATTCAGAGGAGTAGACCCACCGGTCATCCTATCATCCCAACTCAGGCCCCCAACTGACACTTTCAGAACATTCACTCACAGAACCACTCAACGTTCTCCTGAGCTGCAGTCATGCATCAACATTCTGAAAGCAAGCACTCCAGGCCAGTGACAAAACAAGAGTACAATATAACAATGGACTCATCAGAAACATCTACTGGTAGCTCTCTCAGTGGAGCTTGACAGTGTGCATTTTCTGCATCATAAATACAAACTGCATGGCTATGGATGGGATGGTGAAGTACACACTACCTGATTGCCTGAATAGATCTTGAGTCAAATGAGGTGTGCTTGTTGCATTTTGGAAGTGGGCTTGCAGGATGCAGGTGTTTTGCTTGAATTGCTTGTACAGGTCACAGCACTTGTGCCACCTGTGCGTGCGCTGTGTGTGTCTTTTAGCACATCCCTATAGACTCTATAATCTATTTTCTCTCCCTGTTCCATCTACTTCCTCCGCTTTTGTAATTTCCTTCAACTGTGGATACAATTTGGCCTTGGGGTGGATGAGTTCTGGATTGACCCTTTTGTAATGCTGTCTTATGTTGCTATGCCATGTCTCATTTATTGTGTAATTTCATGTTTGTTTCATACAGATTTCTTAGTTCTCAGTCCCCCATTCTTTTTTTAACACATTGCAAACCAATTTAAATACATTTCTCATTCTGCTGGTGCAATTGAGGATCCTTTTAGTTCACTTCTTAGGTAACAATAATTCTTTATGTCGAATGTCCTGTGTACAGGAAATTGTTAACGCAAATGTTCCTTTGTTAGTATGTTCCTTTTATTCTAGATATCTGCATGTTTCTGGTTGGTGGATAATAAACATGTGATGGGCTGCCGTACCACTGTCGGGTGGCCCAGACTCTTTTGATTGTGTTTTTCCTATTTTATTACATTGTCATTTGATCCTATTTTTGGCTTTGGCCTGCTTCCATTTTCTCCTGTTATCCCTTGCTTAGTCCCTTGCAACTCTTAGATTTCCCTACATTATTTACTGAACCCCTATGTTGTGTTTTTCATGTTCCACTCTTATTTATTGCATACATTTTAGGTCTCATGTATCCATTTTCTTAATTACACCCTTTTTAAATAAAAAAGGACTTTGATATCTCATTTCTACCCACGCTGACTTAAAATAAAATTGACATGGCTCTTGCACAGAGCAAGGATAAACACCTTCCTTCATGGGCAGCTCTCCTCAGAAACCTCATCTGTAGTTTAAATTATGCCTCTTACCTATTCTTTTGCGTGCACAGGGCTTTGAAGGGAAGCAGTCCTCTACGCCTATTACTTTATCAGCTGGGTGTGAGAAAACCAAGGAGTGATGGCACTTAATGCAGAAACCCACAGCCCATCTCCAAATAATCAGACAGCAAAGGAAGAGGCGTGGTTTATTGCCACACAGCTGTGCAGAACTGAGCTCGGAATACATCCGAGCATCCCCATCCCACAATGTGAAACCCGAGGGCAGAAACTTCAAGGCTTTAATACAGTTGTATACAATGAAGTTCATACCAAAACGTAAGTATGATAGATTTATGTCATAATAAGAATGCTTTTCCCAACATTACATTCTGGGGCCTGGCTTTGAAGGACAATTCAAGCTCAATGTAATGTCTCTCAGCCCACCCACGTGACATGGACCACCTCAATGTTGGGAGTTTTCCATTGCACATAATGGTACCAAAACTGCAGACTCAGCAGTCATGTGGTTTAACTTCTTTGTTTAGGTGTCCATATTTACTTTTATGATCTAATGCGGGCATGTAGGTAGGCATCCCTGTGTGTCAGTGATGTTTCTGAGTCAGGAATGACATGGAGCAGGAACCAGGCTGACTCAGGTAAGTGTAAAAGGAACAGGCTTTATTCTTCTTGATTACATAGCATAGTCATGAAAGGTAGGAGAGTAAGAATAAGCCTCTACCCTGGTTCCCAGTCTATCTCCAAGTCCCAACCGTCACTCTCCGGAACCCCCATGCCTCCAACACTCTCAGCTCCACTTGAACATTCTATGAGGGCCTTCATACACAAGCACTAGCTACAATCATACCAGGATAACACACACCCCCCTCCTTAACAAACAAACTAAGAAACAGAATAGCCTCAGCATCATGTTAGGATCACAATCAAAACAAACAAAAACACCTTCTACCCTGGCCTGCCTCACCGAGGTCTCAGTGCTGCCACCACCGAGTGCCTACCTTGCCACATGGACAATAAAAACTAAACTACCATCATAAACCCTCGTAACCTACCACCTTTTGCCAGAACTGCCACTCCTGGCCTCAAGCTTGCCACACTTGAGCACTAACCATGTCCCAAGTGAGACCAACATTTCTTCCAAATATAGTGTAGCCAACAGGTACACAATTGGCCTAAACAAAATCCTAACATGCCAACAACAAACAAAGCCAACAGTATCCAAAACAAACACGCCTCAACACCTTATCCCTTCTCCCCTAAAGAACACATAGGGCCTCATTACGACCCTGGCGGTAAGTTACCGCCAGGGCCGTGACTTTACCGCCATGGTGCTAACTACGTTAACGCCATGGCGGTAAGGGGATTTACCGCCCCATTCCGACCTTGGCGGGGCGGTAAATCCCCAATCCCCATTTACCCTTCCCCATTCCCATTTTTGCCCCATAGGGCATAATGGGAGTGGGGAAGGCGTTAATTACGCCACCGTAAATTACGGTGGCG
The DNA here is from genome assembly GCF_040938575.1 of Ambystoma mexicanum. Lineage (NCBI taxonomy): Eukaryota > Metazoa > Chordata > Amphibia > Caudata > Ambystomatidae > Ambystoma > Ambystoma mexicanum. Next base: position 1,238,595,091 of record NC_090930.1, read on the forward strand.
TAATTAACACCAAGTTCCCTTACCGCCATGGTTTTTTACACCCGCTAAAAGCAGGTGTAAAAACCGCCATGGCGGAAAGGGAACTCGTAATTGGCGGTAAGGGGTCGGCGCAGCTAACGCTGGCGCTAACCCCTTACCGCCAGAGTCGTAATGAGGCCCATAGAAAAGGATGAAAATTAAAGCAAAGGGACTAACTAGACAAAGACCACATGAACCACAAAAACGCAACCATGGAAAGGAAGAAAATTGGTGTGTAAGCCCAAACACAGTAAAAACCATGCAAATAACAGTAACACAACCATTACACAGATGGAATAAACGGTATGCATAGGATGAAAAATGCTGGAATTCTTATTAAAGCGCAACAAAAAAATATGTCATGCTAAATTCCACAGCTCCCAGTAAAATGTAATAAACTTTGATTGTAAACATTTTAAATAATTCAAATTTGTCAGTGCGTGGTTAAACTGGTCCTCCACCGACCACAACTACAACCCAAAAGAATTTAACCACAGTCCAAAAAATCTAATACTGACCTACAAACTGTGTGCCACTCCAAAGACCTATTAGACATAAAAATCAACTGGCGTGCTAAACAAACAAACTTACCCTGCACTACCTGGCACTACAAACAACATTCTAGGAGTCTAACTACTCCTAGCAGACACCATATGTGTGGTCACCTTTAACGCACATACCTACAAAATGGGCCTCCTGACCAAAACTCCCATGCAAAATGCATATACATGGCTTCCAAACTACCAAAAATGGGCCCCTTGCCCTGGTGTCTACATATCTACCCTACTGAAGGGTTAACCTCAACTGGAGCACTAGTATCTAAAGTGTCCAAACTCCCCCCAAAAAAATTCTGAGGTTACTACAAAAGGTTTTTCAACATAAAGGCAAAACACACCCGGCCAGCATGTGAAAGCCACTCCACAAATTACATGAAACTCCAACACATGTATTCTACAACCTCCACTCACACGTACACAACAATCCACAAATATACTTCATCATGTGTACACCCCTACAACACACAACAACTTCAAACTTTCACTCCAAAAATGCAAACTCCAATTTACAGTCCACACAACATACAAACTACTCACAAATGCTCATTTCAACATTTTTACATCTCCTAAAACAGGAATGTGTTGCACCACCAGCCATGGTGGTGATCAGTCACCATTCTGGAGGCTCAAAACACAATAAAAATCAAAAACGTTTGATTCCCAAAAAAAAAAAAAAACTCATAATGAATATTCTTCAAGATGTTAACAAAATCCCTGCAAAATTTGCATAATATGCAAAACCAATACTGTGGACAAATAAAATATTAAACTCCTTTGCATAATTGTTCTCCTCCAACACATTAAATCATTTCTCAAAATACATTTTACAACCATAACAACCATAACACACACAGCATTCACTCCCCCATTAGTTCATAATGAACTTATAACCTGCATTAAATTCCAATAATAAATGCATCGCAAATTATAAACAACCTATTATTTACCATTGCATCATTATTCCTGAATGTCCTCCAAAAAGCAAACACAACACTTTTGAAAAAACTTCACACTTTTGAAATGCTAATTCTATTCATTCATTACGCTACAGCATTAAATACAGCACAGTCCTCTGCACTGCAATCTCATGTGCCATCTCCCCCAGGCACTGTCTACGTGTAGCATTAAGCAAACCTCAACTTAAAACATCATTTTGCCGTTCTTCATTTCAGGCAACACATAGGGTGGTCCCCTCCGCAATCAAACTCCACGTGCCCTTTAAATGCTGTACGTGAACCTCCATACAACACAGTACCAGGTTTTCCATGGATGCATCAGCGGTGAATAAGAAAAATAAAATCACAGTACCTCGGATATATCTTGCTACTTCAACTCCATACTGCAGCATTCATTAGGAAAAAAAAAATCACCAAGTCTCTGCAGATCGACAAACGCTCAATGTTCTCCATCTGGTCTCCGCAGATAGACAAACGCTCCATGTTCTCCATAAGAGCAAATAAACGCTCCATTTTTACGATTGTCCCGAACAGCCTTCACTTCCTCATTGCGCGTCATCACGCGCCATCACGTTCAACTTCTCAGGGCCTTTCTTCTAATGTTCATCTCGACGTCGCAGGCTCCGGAGCTCCGAACATGGCGTATGGGCTAATTCAATACGTTCCAGCCTAACGGCTTGGCTGGAACACAGGGGGGCTCGTATGGGCGCACGCCACCCATAGCCCCCAAGGGACCCCTCCATGGCCCAAATTACGCCCGCCAATGATTCCGCCACCAATAGCTTCCCCACAGTACCTAAAACAATGCTGCTCGAACACCGGACTACAGGTCCCATAAGTTATTTCATCGTGTGAGCGTAACGGCGCTCTGCCCATTAGTGATTGCGCGAAAATGCTCATAAATGACATCTTCTCCCTGCCATGCAGCTACAAACCTTCAATAGGGCTGATTCTCCTTTAGCCCCATGGGTGGGCTGTAAACTCTGCCAGTGTGATGCCTCTGATGCCATAGGCTTCTCCAGGGCTACTCCAGCTTCCAATACCAGTTCACCATGGCATTGCTTCCTCCAACTGGTACACAGCATCAGGCTTCATACTCCTCCATTCACTCTCCATACCTCACTCCAGGTTCTTAATCCTCGTCGCCAAATGATGTATCTGAGTCAGGAATGACATGGAGCAGGAACCAGGGTGACTCAGGTAAGTGTAAAAGGAACAGGCTTTATTCTTCTTGGTTACATAGCAGAGTCATGAAAGGTAGGAGAGTAAGAATAAGCCTCTGCCCTGGTTCCCAATCTATCTCCAAGTCCCAACCGTCACTCTCCGGAACCCCCATGCCACCAACACTCTCAGCTCCCCTTTAACATTCTATGAGGCCCTTCATACACAAGCACTAGCTACAATCATACCAGGATACCACAGTCAGAAGGTGGCTTTCTACATTATAGTACAAAGTTATGGGCAACCATGCACTTCCGAAGCAATCATTGTTTAATCTGCACTGCCACAACTTTATGTGCGTGTGATTCCTACTTCATTAGCAAAGTGATGGCTGCTGTTCTCTCCACTAGACCATCCAAGACACATGTGAATCCACAGACCAAAAGTAAAATATCATTACCTTCCAGGCATGCTGAAAACAGATCAACACTGTTTATCTGTACTCCAAATAGGATACATAAGATAGAATAACACTTGATCAACAGATTGGCCAGCCATGCCTCAGTTCTTAATATATATATCCTGTGCTCAATTGTGCAACATGGATATTAAAGTTCTTTCCATCCTGAAACAGTTCACAGTTGTTTCACTTTACTTCTGTTAAGCAAATTGGGATGTAATGAAACCGCCGCCCCCATTAATTAACTACTATGTGTATTGTATTTATAAGCACTGTTTCTTCTTCCAATTAGGTGCCCTGATGTCTGCAAATGTTGAGAATGCTGTAAGTCATGACAACTAGGATTCAACCACCTATGAGACATCTTCACTTCCAAGATGGTGACTAGAAATATCTGTTTTCCATAAACATTGAGCATAATGTGGAATTCTGACCTTCTGTATGTAAAAGGGGGTACTGAAGGTGCTGATCTGAATGGCAAGTCTTATCTAAGCTCACCTGTCTAACAGAAGTAACTCTTATACGTACTGTGAGTATTTTTCAGAGCATGCTGAGCTTCAAACTAGTTAGACAGCATTATGTACACTGATCTTCACCCCTCTCTTTTTCCCATGCAGGTTTGTTGCTGCCATGGTAACTAAATGTAGTCTTTCACCCCTACCACAACTAGTCTGACATTTTTCCTATTGGGATGTTGTTCAACCTAGTGCCCACTTACGCTTCTTGAAACCTTGTTTTATTTCTGAATTTCATACATTTCAGATTTAATTGACTCCTGAGAGGTATGGGATTCATAAGGCAGTTTAAAGTTAGTGAATTTCAGTAAATGTCTGTTTCAAAGATGATTGTAATGGTGTAAGCATAAACAGTACTGGATGGACTGCATAATCTCGATATAATAAAGATGTTATGTATGTATGCCTTTTTGTCGCCTTGTTCCATCTTTCAGCAAGGTGCAATACTATGTATTGTGCTGTATAATTGTGTTTAATAATAATTATTCAATCTTTTTGGTTGTTTATTTACTTCACACTACAGTTAGCAATGTAATAAATGTAAATTCCAATTTAAATTATTTATCAAACTTAATTGTTTTGAAGAGTCCATATTAAAATTCAGATGATGCCCCGATGAAGCTCGCCTGATTGGCTGGCCCCTGAGTTAAACCTCCAGCCGACACCGGAGCTGGCAAACGAGCGCCGGCCCCCTCAGAGGACCACCTGAGAGGTTCTTTCCCTCTCCTGTCTGTCGCTGTCTCGGCCTGGGCAGGCTGCGATGGGCCCTTCATTCATCCCAAACTTCTGACGAAACAATCACTATTAGTGACATTGTGCATTTGCACACTGGGTAAGCAGCTACTTCTTACTATCTTGATGCCCCGAGACCCCTTACCCTCACTTTCTCTTCACATCCACGGCTTCACTGGTGCTCGATCACCTGAGCCTGCTCACCTTCTCTTGGTTATGGCCCAACCTTAATGTTGCATTGCATCTAACTTCCACTGCACCACCTAAGTGCCTCTGCAGTTGCCTTCCTTCCGCAAACTCTGACTGGCAAAACTGGATACTTATTTCCAGGATAGCGTACTTCAGGACGCCCTCCTTCACTACTGCATGTGTTACGTGTACCTTTGCTTTTAAATGCTCACTTTCTGCCTTGTTGTGCTCTGGTGGTTGTTGGCCTGCCTTGGACACCTTGCACGTTTTCCCTGGAATTCTGCACCACTTGAAATGTTCTTCTTGTTGTGTTTTCAACCGTAAATCGATTGATTTTCAGCTTTTTTGTAGTGCCTTGTTCGAATTTTAGATGAGCTCTTTAAAGCTTTGCATCCGCCATCTTGTGCTGCATCCCTGTTTGAAAAATAAAATGTAGGTGTGCTTCTTAAATCTGTGCATCCACCATCTTGTGCATCCACAATCTTGTGCTGCATCTTTGTTTGAAAATCGAATTTAGGTGTGCTTTTTTAAAGCTGTGCCTGTATCATCTTGTGCTGCATCCTTGTTTGAAAAATCGAATTTACGTGTGCTTTTTAAAACTGTGCATCCACCATCTTGTGCTGCATTTTAGTGTCATGTTTGAAAATCGAATGTAGGTATGCATTCTAAATCTGTGCTTTGACTGTCTTCCATTGTACACCTCTTCATCTTTATCTGCCTAACTGTAAGACCACCTGGTGAGCTATTCATGCATTTGCAGCTCCCTTGTCTGTCTTCTTTCTCCCCCGCTGCCTCATGGCACTCTCTATCTCCCCTATCCATTCCATCTGCTACTCTATCACCTATCCTACCTCTCTCACAAAGTCTGGAAGAAAAAATGCATAAAAGAGCTCTCCTCGCTTCTAACCCAGGCCTACCTATTGCAGACACCTATGTCAATGCTACTTCCAGTCAGACTATAAGTGAAATCCTCTTTTCAGTCCCCTCTCTTGACCCATGGACTGCCCATCTGGTCTCCACTCTCTTCCCTTGCTCATCTTCACCCATTAATGATGGCACTTGATGGGAAGTACTCATGGCATACTTCTCATTCTGTAGGTGCATCATTAATTTCTATCACATTGACACTATCATGCTCCAAGACTCTCAACCTATTCTCCCCCTCCTTTACAGATGCCTGCCCGCTCTCATCAACGTCCTCCCTTCTCTGGCTATCTTCCTTCCTCCTATATATCCTCTTCTCCACGACCGATGGGAGTACAATACCCCTGCACCCCCCTCAGAAAACTTTCAAAGGTGGTAATCTTCTTCACTTAGCTACCCCAAATGGTAGTTCTGCTGTCAATCATTCCTCTGACATCTGTCTCCTTCAAGACTTTTACCTTGATGTGGTTCAATTCCAGCTATGTCACTGCTCTTGGCACTGTCCTTCCTGAGGGCTACAAAATCCTCACCAACCCCAGATGCAACATGCCCAGAGGTGGACTGGTCCTGATGTTCCCTGAGTTGGTCCCTTCCAATATCATACCTACTCAATACTACTCCTCTTTTGAATTACTCACCTGTAGGCTTGGGGTCTCACCTACTCTCTCTCTCACTCTCGCTAACATCTACAGGCCCCCTGGCCCTATCTCTCTCTCTCTTTCTCTCTGAATGGGCCGACCATGCCTCCTCCCTCTCAACCTCTTCTTCCAAACTCCTCCTTGGTGATTTCAACATTCACCTCGACCCTCTCTCACTATTCTTATTTCTGTCCCGATTCACTCTGCTGGACACACTCTGGATACCCTCATCACTGGGGACCACCCTATCTCTAGCCCGGTCACCATCCCCCTCTCTGGGTCTGGCCACTCTTTCCTCTCATCCCGTTTGGGATCCCTTGGCCCTCTGTCATCCACAGCACTTCAAGTCCCGTTCACCGTCATTCGACCAATGATGCAAGTGTCAGTCACTGCCTTTGCTTCCACTTTCATCCCCCCTCAGATCCCTGCCTCTGACTTTACCTCTGATGCTAACCTGCACCTCTCCATCTGTAACACATTCGATAACCTTGACTCTGTCATGAGGATCAGCCTAAAACCTGCCTCCAAGAGCAATGGCAGTAATGATTCCTATCTATTATTGGTGAAACATAAGTGCAGAGTTGCTTTAAGGAAGTGGCAGACCGGGCCTGCTCCAAAGGCAATATCGTTCTTCTATCTGCTCCAAGAAGAGGGCCCACAGCCAAGCCTGCATCGCTGCAAGGAACTAGCCAATCCAACTGCAGTCTCTGCCTCTCCCCTTCCTTTCCAGGCTCTCTGCACTGCTTTGGTCTCCTATTTCACATCTAAAAGTCAGGAGATCTTGTCCTCACTCTTCTCCACCCAATCTCCTCTCTTGCTCCTGCTTCCCTGCCTCCCTTGGCTGCCCTCCTTCCACCCCCGCACTCTCCTCCCTCCTGCCCCTTGCACCGGATGAGGTCTCTAAAGTTGTCCACTCTATGAAGGTCTCCTCCAAACAGGTGCTTCCCTGCTCTTCCAGAATGATTAAGGATAACATGTCCTTGCTCATCCCGGCTCTAGATGACTTCTGTAACCACTCATTTGCCACTGGCTCTTTCCCTCTATCCTCCAAGCACTCCCTCATGCACCCTCTCTTAAAAAGGCTGTCTGCCGACAGCCCCTACCCCTCTAATTATCACCCTATCTGACTACCCCCTTCCTGGGTATACTCTTGGAGAAGTTAGTCCTCCCCGAACTGACCATCCACACTGAACCTGTTGGTTGCCTGCATGACCATCAATCTGGATTCTCGGAATCCAGAGACATGGACCCTGCTCTCCTGAACACCAGTGAAGACATGCTTGCAAATCTTGACTCTAACTCTTCTGCTGTTTTCATTCTTCTCGATCTCTCACCTGGATTAGACACGGTCACCCATTCTATAGTCATAAAATGACTCTGTTATACCCTCAGAATCACGGACCAGGCACTGGAATGGCTGATCTCCTTCCTCACTAACTGCCCTTCCCAGCTGCATCTGGGCCCTGTCTCCTCTACCACCACACTCTCTACCTGTGGCGTGCCCCAGGGCTCTAACCTATTGCCATGGCTCTTCAATGTCTATCTTGCCCCCCTTGCTCACCTGATCTCCTCCTTCTCTACTCATTTCTAGTGTTACATTGATGGCATACAGCTTGACATACAGATTGTATTCAACTTCACTCTACTAATTCATCTTCCCCCCTCTCATCCCCAATTGTCTGACCACCATCCACACCTGTTGTGTGGCTAACGATCTCTGTCTCAATGCTAGCAAGACAGAGATCATTCTCATTGGGACACCTGCACCCTATATTCCTCCTACCCTCTGGCCGCCCTCCCTGGGGATTCTATCTTCTCCATCCTGTGAGACCAAAAATCTTGGGATCACCTTCGACTCTGCTTTCTCCCTCTCCCCTTACATCTTGGACCTCGCCAAGAAGGCAAACTTTCAGCTTCACCTCCTTAGAGGCATTCTACCTTTCCTCACCTTCCCGCAGAAGCTCAATATCTCCAGAGCTCTGGTCCTCTCCAGGCTGGATTACTGCAAAAGCCTCTTCCTCGCTCTCCCCCTTTCCTCCCTATGCCCCCTTTCTAATCCAGAATAGGGCTCCAAGACATATACTTGGCCTCAAGCCCAGGGACCATATCCCCCCAGCTCTATCATTTCTCCACTGGCTCTTGGTGGCAGCAAGGATCCAATTCAAGACCCTCTGCATCATCCACAAGGTTTTCTGGGGCCGAGGACCACGCTGTCTACAACATTGCCTCCCTAAATACTCCCCTGCTAGAGCCCTCCACTCCTCTAATTCCAACTCTCTGCAGGTCAAACGCTTCTCCAAGCAGAGTACAGGGGCAGGTATCTCTCTTCAGCTGGTGCCTTCCTTTGGAACAGCCTTCCTGCCCCTCTAAGACTTGAGCCGGACCTCCTTAAGTTCCAGAAACATCTCAAAACCCTTCTTTTCACTACCTCTTCCCCTTCCTCCCTTCATGGCTAATCACTGCACTGCCACTGAGACTGGTGGCCTGATCCTTATGATACACCCAGTATTATTGTCCCTTTACCCAGTTGACACCAGCACCCTCCACCTCCACAGCACTGTTCCTGCAGGTACCGTGTCTGACGGTTGGGCATCCCTCCTGGGGCTCATCCACCCAAACACTTAGCCAGAGGCCTCCTCCCTGGCTCCCCTTGGCACTTCCATCCCCCCGGGCCCACCAGCACTTATCTGTTCCTTCCCCTCTGCCCCCACCCACCCATATCTCCTGGCCTTCTCTTCACTGCACTGCCACGTCCAAATGGCACAAGGTCTAGTAGGACCCCAATTGTATTTACTGTTCTTGTCAAAGTTATTTATTCCCCTTATGCCCCATTTTGCCTTTTGGCGCTTGGAAACACTATTCTGTTGCATAAGCGCCTAACAAAAGCTCAATAAATAAATACATACATATATAGTTTCTTCATGTGTCTTTGAAAAAGTGTTCAAGATAGGTAAAGTCAAAATGATGCTTTGTGCGATACATGTCAAGTATGTACAATTTAAATGTTGTACCTTTAAGAATTTCAGTAGAATATATTGCTTACTTGTTTCCAACATGATGACAAGAAATCCTGCAATGTGTTTGCACTCGGTTACAACCCAAGAAGGAGCCAATTTGCTATTTCTTTGCTTCTGTTTTCAACAGGAGAAGGCATCTTGCTATTTGTCTCAGTTGAAACCCCTTTTTCCGAGTGCTTACAAACAAAATCTGTTTAGATTATCATCTGGTACTATGTGTCTTATTGATCCCCACACGTCTTTCTGACTTTATAAAGGATCTTGCCCTCAAGGCTTGTTATTCTATTTGGTCACAAACCCCCTGTTTGACTAGCAATTTCCATATAACTTATGGGAGAGTGTACATTACCCAATATGTTATATACCACATGGATCTCAGGCTATATCACACTAATGATCGCTAAATGGAGTGACATATACATCTTCTTGTCTGCATCCTTCAGAGTTGTCTGTCGTGGGTTAATAAAACTATGTATAATATATTTCTACCCTATAAGAGAAAGACAATTTTCTGGAGCAAAAAGTTTGTGTTTGTGCTTATTTGCATACTGTAATGCATTGCTCATTGGCATTGAACTTTAGGGTAACTTCAAGGGATGGCTACACGGTAGCACTGTAGAGTGTGACCTAGGTGACTTAGCCACAAAGGCCTCTTTTATATCCATCTTTATATATAAAGCTGAATATATGTATGTGTGTGTGGTCGTCCCACTATACAAATCCACATACAAATCCACACCGTTGAACCCACGTCTACCTGGCATGGATTCCTCTTTTGTCTGGGGCAAGATCATAGTCTATGTTTGGATGCAAACATCTTATATGCAAAAAAGGTTTTGTATGTGTTTGTGTATGTTTGTCTGGCTATACAAATCCACACCGTTGAACCCACTGCTAGCAAATTTTGCATGGATTCCTCATTTGTCTAGGGCAAGATTGTAGAGTATGTTTGGATGCAAAAAAATATACTCCGTAGACACCCTCATTTTACTGAAGCTCACCCCGATTCACTACAGTAGGTACTAGAAGGAGGCAAAATTTGGAAAAGCATCTGAAGCAAAATGTTAATTCACGAGAAGAGAGCACAATCGATCAGTCTTTCTTGGACATTTTCTCAAATGAGCTGAAGCTATTAAGTGACTGAAACATGCTTCACAAAAAACAAACATCACTGAGAAAAGCTCTGTCTGATGCAAAGCGAAAATCAATATGAAGATCTTCTGAAACACAACGACAAACAGGAGCACGACTTGCCGACCAGAGGACAAGAGCAACATTCTCTAGGGCAAATGAGATGCCAGCGCAAACTGAAGCAAGACTTGCTGACCTGAGGACAAGAGCAACATCCTCCAGGGCACATGAGACACCAGAGCAAACTGAAGCAAGACTCGCCGACAAGAGCAACATCCTCCAGGGCACATGAGACACTAGAGCAAACTGAAGCAAGATTTGCTGACAAGAGGACAAGCGCAACATCCTCCAGGGCACATGAGACACCAGAGCAAACTGAAGCAAGACTCGCCGACAAGAGCAACATCCTCCAGGGCACATGAGACACTAGAGCAAACTGAAGCAAGATTTGCTGACAAGAGGACAAGCGCAACATCCTCCAGGGCACATGAGACACCAGACCAAAGTGAAGCAAGACTTGCTGACATGAGGACAAGAGCAACATCCTCCAGGGCACATGAGACACCACTCGATCAGGACACAGGCAATGGCAGGTACCCCAGCTAGTATAGGCTAAGAAACTGTTTAAAGTTTCATACTGTGGAAAATAACATTTTTGGGGGGGGGGGGGATAAATATAATCACTCAAATTATTCTGATTCCAAAGCTATGTTTCTTGTCCTTTGGTCATTTCAAATCCTTGAAAATGTACTCCCCTTAAACAATTGTATTCTTGCTTATATTGTTAGAATTATTTTCTCATTTAATGATGACAACTAGCCTTATTTAAAATATCGTCTAGTATCTCAAATTTCTTCTCATTTCAACACTGATATTCATATTTTCCCTGTGTAAGAAACGGCTTTATCTTGCTCGATTTGCCGTTTTATAAAATGCCCACTGCACAGTTTTTTTGTATATTATTCTTTTTTTTTAACTAGAGATGCTCACAAACACATTACACCATTTCTCCAATTCATTCCAAGGAGCTCCCTCAGGTGCACAATCTACAGTGTTGTTGCGCCTTATGTTTTGCTTTGAGACGATTCTGACATCTTATGATATTATCCTAAAATATTTATCCGGCATCTGACAAAATGATGGATGTGTAGCAAAAAACTAATTATTTTATATCATATTTTCTTTTCAAGCACTATCCGAGCACACAGATAGTGTTTCAATGACTCGATAAGGAAAAACATGAACATTGACACTTCGTAAGCAAAGTTAATTACACGCGTGCCCCTTGGAGATATAATTCATATGTTTCGATGAGCAGACGTTCGTTGATTTGGAAAGCTATGTAACACACCTTTATCGGTAAATACCATTCTTTGCTGCTGAACTTCATATGCAACTGAAAAGCTCTGCAAAACCTTACTCTTGTAATTCAATAGCTTACATTTGAAAAGCCATTTTTGCTCATTCAATTGAAGTGCCTGGCTGGTTCAGCTCCATGTTAACACATTCAAATATCATTCAGAGACTCCGGTTGAGCACTAATAAAGGTAGACTTTCTACTGGGAAGCAATGAATACAAGTGGAGCCATATTACAGAAGGGATGCACTGGTGCAAGTGCAATCGTGCATGGTTTTAGCATGAGGGCAAACATAACCTTGGGGTGAAAATAAATGGTCGTAGTAGTGTGCGTATTACATTACAAGACATTTTTTTTGCACACAGAAATACAATACCAATACTAAAACATTGTACAAATAAAATCCATTAATAACAGTTTATCTCTTAAACATTATAAAACACATCGACTAGGCTATGTAAGAGCATTTAAATGCTTCTAGACCCATTTGTTCTCATGCATCAAGTTTGCTAATATGTTGCTAGAATTTCATTTAGCAGGTGTAGGGGTATACATTATGCAAGAATTGGCTTTTTCCTCCCTAATCAAACTCCCCTACCAATCCCTACCAAACTATCTAAATTTGTTTCCTAGCTTTCTCCTCGACACATTTGTGTCTCGGTAGTGTACGTTTTGTCCGACTGTAAAAGTCTGACCCCACCAAAAGACCTAAAACAAACACCACAAAAAGTTTGGAGACTACCAAAAGTCCGAACTTTTCGTGGTGTGTGTTTAGGTCTTTTGGTGGGGTCGAATTGGGGCTGAAGGGTTGTCCCCCGCAACTCCCTCCTTACTACAGTGAGCGGGGATTGCGGGGGTCAACCCCCCAACCCCCAGCCAAATGCAGAAGAAAAAAATCTGGGGGCTGTGGGGGTGTCCCCCGCAACACCCCGCTCACTATGCTATAAAGTATAGTGAGTGGGGTGTTGCGGGGGACACCCCTGCAGCACCCCTAAATAAATAAATAAATACAAAAATAAACGGGGGCTGCAGGGGTGTCCCCCGCAACACCCCGCTCGTTATAGTTTACAGTATAGTGAGCGGAGGTTCTGGGGGAAACCCCTGCTGCTCCCGGAAAAAAAAAGAAAAAAGAAAAGGACCCTGCGGTGCCAGTTCCCGATCACGGAAGTGAAAGGGAACTGGCGCAGCAGGGACACAGCGTGAAGGAAAGGTAAGTAGGGTTTGGTGATCTTGGGGGTGTGGGTATGTAGGGGTTTTGAATGCGGGCTAGCATGGGAAATGTGCAAACCTTTTGTGGTTCACACATTTCTCATGCAAACTTTTCCAGCGCAGACTTTTCCACGACGGAAAAATCACGCAGATCCGGTGTCTCTTGATCAATCTTTCAACTCTGTAATGGGCTGCCTCATCATATCTCTAATAATGGCAAAACTCACCATACCACTTTCCCATATCTGTTGCATTTTGCTAGTTTCTTCTTAAATGGCATCAAGTTATCAATCTATAGATGCCATTATTTTGGTGGATAAGAGCAACAAGCTTAAATGGGACTCAACATATAATTTTCCCATAGTTAGAGGGAGGCTTCACATCTAGACACCCCCATTCTTAAGGAAATACAATCCCAATGGAAAGCACTGATCGAAGGCCATTCAACAGCTGACATACAACTCTATGCCTTCATGCTCTGTAAATGTTTAAGCCTCTCGACAATCAGAGGTGAAGCATTCGCACAATTCTCTGTGATCGTATTCCACTGCCAAGTGTCTCAGTTGGGAACCCAGCCTATTGCCACATGTGACCATGGGTCATGTTTCTCTAACTTCAGCCCCCATGATCACTTCTGGGATACAGGCATCCCCTTTTATCTGGTTGTTTTCATGGCACATGCTGATTATAATATTTCTCCTGGAACCCAACAAACAATGAGACATTTGGTCCTGAATGTATGCAACAGAATCCAGTTCCTCAGAATTACCATCCGTTCTGGAATGCATATTTTAGAAATGAATAAAATATGAGTGTAGCTTAGTTGTTCAATTAGGATCCATGTTATGACTGGTATGCTGAATGTTGGAGTAGTGGCCTCCTGGAATCCTGATAAAGGAAGGTTTACAGAAACAAGATTTGCAGACCCAATTTGCACCTGCCTTTCTGAGAAGGAACTGCAGACACAACATATCCCTGTGTTTTTGGTTCATAACTCATGTTATATGAAAAGCCCATGTGCCAGATCTTGAGAGATAGGATGGATAGTCAATTTCCCTCAACTTGAAACTAAGCTTAGCAATATTCCAGCCTTTGGTAATTATAACCTCTGGTAGCTTAGCTGTCACACATCAGCAGTGAATCTGAGGTTACTACTAACCACTGCAGGGCTCAGAGCGATTGGGTCTATTTGCAACTGCCTGTCAATCCAGATCATCTATACCTCCCAATAGACAGCCCTTCAGACTGAGTTGGCACCAGTTACGCAGTTGATAGCCCCACCACTCCACTAAATCGTGATCTTACTCTCAAACCCGAATGTGAATGCTAAGGACAAACCCAACTTAAAAGATATTGGCTAGAAATAGCCTCTCGTCAACAATCCATTTCTACCTTCTACCCCTTACCTGCCCTTCATTTCCAATGTTAAATTCAATATTTGTTATTTCAAATGGTTAACAAAGCACAGTCCTAATATACTAAACCTTTGCTACCCATTAAACACCTGTTACCAATAGTTATTATTTGGGATTCAGATACCCTTGCAGATTACTAATATTAATCCACTGGCCCCCTTTTTTATGGTGTTAATCATTTATTTCACCCTCTGTGGCTCTTCGAATTTAAAACATCACCAAAATAAGTGGGATGACGCTATACTGTGAGGATCAAAGTGAGCCCTAAGTGTTGAAATATTGTGCCGGTTCCCCATGTCCGTTTTAAGAATCTGGCTATAGTTCTGTTCTTCCTGGCATTCCTCCCCTCCACCATCTGAAGGGGTTGGTATTGGCCACACTGCGGTGGATAGGGCCACTGAGCTACACTTTGGAATACATGCTGGATCATAACAAAAGGTGTCTATTTGTGTACTTGACCAGCAGTTGCTCCAGGTCTACTGAGATCCCTGCAAGTTACTTGGAAGGCACTAGCTTTTAAATGATGAGCTTCAGTCACAATATTTGGGGCTACATTAATGGACTGTTGCAACTCTCCAAAGCAAACCTTTCCTATAGAGCCTTTATCCTATGTGTAGGCCCACTGCAGGCAACAGTTCAAAGGTCAATTATTGTGTGCATAATACGAAGCTGCTGAGCACAAATCCTCCATCTCTTAAAACAAGTCCCATTAAGAAAGCTTGGCAGTGCTAATTATAATTTGTTTACCCAGGCATCATAGACCCCAAAATATGAGCCATCTAAGCATCAACTACATTGAGACGTAATACAAAGGGGCTAAGTAATGGGACCAAGGATGTCTCTGTTCTTCCCCTTATATTTCTATTATGGTATTAAGCTTAAGGCCATTTCACCATATTGGTTGAGCAAAACCTATCTTAAGTAGAATTTCGCACTATATTGTATCAGGGGTCATTTACTGGCAGGTAACGGTTGAGACACCAAAGTAATCCAAAAAGGAGCGCACACCAGGCAAGAAGTAACACAGTTTATTAAAGGCTCAGATGCAGCTGGGAGAGCACAATGAAACAGCACAGTGTAACTGAACTGAATGAAGGGAGCTGTCCGCGCTGCCTACTTTTTGCAGGTTGTCACAATTTTAGCATCGTCAAAATTTACAACAAATGTTAAACCATCCTACTAAGCTTGTTGGTGGGACTACGTCAGTCGAAAAAACAAGTAAATGTGGGCACCAACCTGTATTTCCTTTGTATTTCTTCTAATTATATAGTATTCGCTGTTGTTGGAGCAGCCAGACTGATTATATGTTCTATGACACCTGGACCCAAAAACCCTAAAGTATCTCCAAGAAAAAGTTGGATAGTTCTATCCAGCTAAGTCTGGCACTCACATAATAGCTCGTTATGAGCTTTCGTGCTTCTACGAAGTAGGTTAGTGGTGAACCTCTCTGGTGTAAGTCGTCTGAAAGCTCAATCAATTCTTAAGAAAATCGATCTGTGAATTTGTTTGGTGATTAGGAATCATTAGTCTTCACAACATTATTCAAAAACAAAAAGTTGTATTATGCAGAGAAGCATATAATGGAATTAAGCGCAGTCATTTTTCTGTGCCTATGCATTTCGGAGGTAAACTCCATCTTCTGGGCTTTAACTACACCTCAGTATTCAATATATATACAAGCAGACGTTCCAGGTAATAGTATAATTCCCACATTGAATTACACAGTTGTTCCATAGCTTAAACATGTGCTTGTAAAACAATTGAATGAAATAAGCAGATACATACCAAGAATGTCTGTATGTTGAGGTTCGTAAAGTTATGAGGGAATGAAGAAAAATCAAATGAACCATAAAACAGTGAAGCCAGTATTTGTGTTATCTTGCAGCAAAGTTATATATGCAATACAATAGTTAATATGGTGTACCTTCACTCTTTGAATGTCCTTGCTGTATACCCCATTTTTAATGCCAATATTGGTTGAAAAAAGGAATGAAAATAGATATTAAATGAATAACTGAGGATCGCCAAATTAGAAGTATGTTTTAGAACTCTTATATATGGTGTAATATCTATATATCACATGGTTGTAGTGAATTAATGGTTCTGTGCTTGTATGAATCAACACCATATTTACCTTTGCTTCCCTTCTTTTCTGCATAGGATATGTCTTCCTCAAATAACTGTGCTGTAAAGAACCAAACATTTATTTCCCTTTAAAAATGGTCTGTCATAGTCTAAGTTCAATGTGTGGAGTGGCATGAATTCTAATCTATTACGTACCGATGCGCACTGCTGTCCGTGCGGAGAGAAGTGCCGTTCACTCAAACGCGAACCACATTCACATGAAATTCTATGTACTCAATGGTTGTCATGGTAACCCAGCGAGGCGTCACGGAGTGGCAGCAGACCTGCTTATGCTCCAGCGCATCACGTCCCGTATCCCCATGGAAACAGGGGAACGGGAAGGGCGGGTTACTTTCGTTTTGTGGTACAATTGATTGTGATTGTCTGGGATACTTTGCTTGCGTCGGTGTATAGCAGCTGGTGCTGGTATTTTGACATCTAATGTTGGTGACCTAGTGTGCTTAATAGATTCAAACAAGGTGTATGCAATTAAGTTTAATGGTATGATAAATAAATGTCTGTCTGCATGTGCATAAGTAGCTTATAGTAATGAGCTTTTATGTGATGATGTAACGCCGTTATCTATCACCTGTGTGTAAATTGGTTAATGACCTCACCATTTTTTTAATGTGATGTCACAGAGTATTGGTGAGCCAAGATTTATAACATGTTTCCTTAGGGCTATTACTCAAAACTACATGCTTTGTTTACCTAATGGTGCTACATATTATTTGCAAGTAGATAGATAATGGACTACACAACTCTCTAGAATAAAGTAACACAAGGATGAATGGTGTTTCAACACGATCCTGATTGCAACAACGTAGATTTCTAGTTGTAAAATACCAACTCTGAACCAACTATTTGCACGTAGATACATAATGGACTGCACAACTCTTTTGAATAAAGTAACACACAGTTAAATGGTATATTCCACGCGATCATGATAGCAACTGCGTAGATACCTATTAACAACAAAACCATCAATTTCTATAACTCATATGTTAATACATGGAGGAATAATTCAACAATGGTACAAAAAAAGCTTTCAGTATATCGTGTCTATATTGTCCGTATGTGCTACAGTCATATATTACAGATAGCATGCCCAGTTTATCTCTTCATTTAATCCTCTGGAGGCCAGGGTTCCCAAATGTTCAATCCAGAAGCATTCTCTTCTGTCTAGTTTGTTCTGTATGTTCGGCACATTCTTGTAGACAACTTCCAGTATAAGGAATCACATTTGCGCCAAATTGTGCCTCTTGTTTACCCAGTGTCTAGCTACAGACGAATTTGTGTTTTTGTTTCGTATGCAGGATTGATGTTCATTCCAGCGTAGTTTGGATTTTCTTTGTTATTGTCCAACGTAATATTGTCCACATGGACACTTAATTGCATAGATG
Source organism: Ambystoma mexicanum (assembly GCF_040938575.1). Lineage (NCBI taxonomy): Eukaryota > Metazoa > Chordata > Amphibia > Caudata > Ambystomatidae > Ambystoma > Ambystoma mexicanum. Next base: position 1,238,612,898 of record NC_090930.1, read on the forward strand.
ATATTGGGTGTATCGCATGTAGCAAAGGATTTTAATGTTATTTTATTGCCAGTGTAGGGATGATTGATTATATTTCCCTTCTGTACATAGCTGTAGTTACTGCACTACAAACATGGAAACATCCCTTTGCGCTTAGTGTCAAGTTTCTTGATGGTTGGGCATGTTTGTACTATGCAGTCTCTAAAATTTCTTCTCCGTTGGTATGCAAGCGTAGGGAACAAGTGTTCAGTTCTATGGTCGCAAGACAACACTTGCCAATGTTTTTTGATTATTGATTTAATACGATTGCTTTGTGTGGAAAATCTTGATACCCTATGGCTACCTATGCATTTCCCACTTATGATTGGAGAAGGTCATCTAGACCCCCTATGTTGAACACCTCCAACACCTCCCCACCTGTCATCACAAACCTTCCCACACTGCCCCAAAATGATGTTCAGTACATTTGGTGATTGAACTGACCACCAGAACTTTAATAATCTGCAAGAAGCCAGTTCTTCTGAGACACACACGGCTACCTGAGATTGGAAAGGTGGAGACATTCACATGGCATCTAAACAATGAGGTGCCCTGCTGACATTGGCAAGGACATAAAACACTGTTGTGCACCAACAATTTCGAGATGATTGGTGCTCTCCCGGCTCTCTGCCGTCACACCACAGCCCTCTTCCCAGGCCCATCTGCCAAGGGATGATTTGAAACTGCTTACCCCACTTCGGTTTAGCTCCTATTTGCCTGTATTTATTAGCTACATTCCTTCCTTTCCCAGGGGGTGCCCAGGAGCCTGGCTCACTGACGTTGGAAGTATCAGCTCAACCCATTTCCCAGTGATTACAGTCTCCTGGGAATGTTCAGCATGCATCATTTCTCCAACACACTGCTGTGGCAGAGCACTTGAGAAGTTCATGTCTGCCCCAGAACACTGGACCTGTCAGTGTGAAAGCCAAGTGGTTTACTTCCCTGTGGTTTATGTCCCAAGATAGCTGCTGTACAGTTAATATTATAATGTACTAACACTTCTATGCCTTACCCCTGCCGTCAGTCCCTATCATCCTAGGTGCCCCCGCACTTCCCCATGGAATTCTCTAGCTGCACCTACGCTCATGTTAAATAAGTTAAACGTTAAATACTGCAATTGTCAATAATGTCCCCAACTCCAGGAATGAAGCTTTCTACCACTCCCGCAACTGGTCGGCGCATCCCCCTTGGCAGCACTGAATCTGCACCTTTACCGCAATCCCCTTCCCCTTTCCATTGCTCTATAGATTGACACTATTTTTCTCACCATAGTTTTAGTTACCGTTTTGAGGATCCACAACCATGTTACCATGTTCATGCCCCCTGTTCTTCTTCACATTCCCCCATGGATGAGTCTATTACCATACCCTCCTGTCCACTCGCTGTGCATGCCACCCAAAAAGCATCATACTCACCCATATTTCCAGGCGGCACTGTAAGAACCACTTGTGCATCACCGTCAGTTGCTCCATATTGTGTGGCATCTCTTTTTTATCCTGTATTTTACCCCCTCTCCACTGACATTATGTAGCTCATTCTCCCCTTTTTACATTTGCAGTATTGCAATATCAGCTGGCCCGTACAAAAGTTGATGAGCACCAGTACGAGCACTGGGACAATCACTTTAAAGATGTTCGCCAGCCATGTGGGAACCTAGGAAAACAGTGAATCGAACCAATTGTCTGATGATATATCCTGCGTTTCTCGTTTCTCTCGTAATTTTCTCATGAACTGTGCAAATTTCATAGATGGCATCAGTTAGTGTCTCATTGGTTGCATCATTTGCTGGGGAACTGTGCAGCAGCTACTGACGATTTTGAGGCATACACCACCCTCCATTGCTGTCGGCATGTCTAAAACATAGCGGTTTTGCGCTGCCACTAGTCTTACTGCCCAACATTCTTCACTCACCACATTGAGTGCCTTCTCAGTCAAATGTGCCAACTGCAGGCCCTCATATAGTGTCACTTGGAACCACTTAGCATTAATGACTGCTTGGATCCCAGGTAGAAAGAGGGATGTGAAGAAAAAAGAAGCATTTGAACAAAGCCAAAAGTGTGATGGGATGGCTTCCAAACTTTGTGATGAGGCCGCCAAACAATAATTGCCCTTCTTGTGTCTTTTGTTCCTCCATCATTTTTCTTTTCAGCATTGCCGGATAGTCATTGAAGAGCATCAGCTCCACTCGGAGGACCATCAGTGCAGGGCTTTGAAGCGCGACAAGGGAACACATGGCCCCCAATCAAGAGGCAGCTGGGCTTACACATGGATCCCACAAGCCCACCAATGGTCCATCACAGCTGCCGTCCCACTCTGCAGCATGGAGTACTCCTCACTGTTAGCATCCGAAATTGTGCATGCAGCAGTGAGGGGCACATGCATTCTCCTGCCACTAACAATTAATGATGATCCACTCCAGGTGAGTTGCGTAGGGCAAACAAAGCAAGCGGTAGACAGTGGAGCAAGTTTTTGCCACGCGTCAGTGTAAACTTTGCTAAGAACTCTTCAAGCAAGCCATTTAATTTCTCTAATAAGTGGGCAGTGCATTATCACCAGGAGGCTGTTAACCTCCTTGAAGCCATCAGTGACAATGCGTTGCCCATTATCTGACCTCAACTCCTCACATATGCCCCTCCTCGGAAATACCTCCTGCACCAAAAATGTAGCCACTGATTTTGCGTCATTGTGGATACAGGCTCCCACCTGAAGCCAACGTGAAAAAGGACAAGCAAAAAGAAGCATGTACCTGTAAGAGGAACATCTGTCTTGCATATCCACATAGTCAATATACAAGTGCCGGAAGGGCCCTTCCGGTTGCAGTAGCATTGCCCTGACAATTTTCAATGTATGCCCCGCTTCAATGTATGCCCCTTCTGTATCCATAGCTCCTTTCCCTCCTGGGGTGCTTCTCCCTGTAATTCAATTATCTGGACAATGGGTAATGCCTTGAGGGGCTGTGCAGCATCAGCGCTCTCATGTCATCTAGACCCCTGCACCATCATGGGTACTTTTTCCTTCGTAACCAGGCATAGCTTAGTTGTGCCTTCGGGCAAATAGGCTATCTCTATTGCTGCCTGGTCAGGCATATTGTTTCTTTGGGAAATAAAGTCCTGGTGGCCTGTGTGGGTGTCACACATTATTATTGCTACGTCTACTGGGATTGTCAGCATCTCAATTAGCCGCGCAAGAAGCTCTGCATGCTCGACCAGAGAATCATCACTTGTTTTGAACCCCTCCTTTGGTCCAACTCTGAGTCTACTGCATAGGTGATGTAAGCAGAGCCTGAAAATATGTTGACCATGTGGCCCTCTGACATGTCTAATGCTCTTATTAAGGCCACTAACTCTGCCACTTGTGCCAAATAATGAGGGACAACCGCACCTGTGAGAAAATGTGAAATTCCCCCCCTATGTGGCTGACCACTGCAGCTCCTGTATGCCTGCATCCTCTGCTAGAATCTATCGTCAATGACCCATCAACAAAGAGCATGTCTACCCTCTCTATCACTTCAAACCTTCACCTAAGGATTCCCTTCTATTGTGTCCATGTAATGTAGGATGAGCATTCGTGAACGTATTCCCCGAGAAAACCAGGCTGTACTATAAATTCTGCCGAATTCATCACACATCTTACAACTTCAATTGGTGGATGTGTCAGTATCACCCAGTATCCTGATGCCCTTTTAGGGGTTAGCATGGATTTTGACTTCTCGAATATAGCAAAAAGCGAGTGCTTCACATATAAAACTAAGGTGCACCCCATGATTATCATTTCTGCACTCTCTATTGCGAACGCTGATGCCACAAGGGCTTGTTTGCAGGAGAAGTGACCCTGCATCACTAGGTCTAAAAGACTGCTGTAGTACACCAGGCACTTGTGCCTTTTTCTGTGTGAAGACATCCGTCATCACCGTGCCATCAGATTGTGAGAACAGATAGAATTTCTCTTTATGGGGGCATATGCCAGTGTCTCCTTGAGTTTGACAAAATGTTCATTAATCTCTGACATCCATTTAATATGACCCTTATTTTGTGGGTTTCTTTGAGTGCCTGGAGAAGGGGCTTTGTGAAAGTTGAGTAATCAACAAACACCCATGCCCTACAGTAATTACACAGTCCTAGAAACTGCTGCACTTCTTTTACTGTTTAGTGTAGTGGGGTCCTATGTATTGTTTCTACTATTTCTCGTGTTATCCTCCCCCCTTCATTTGATAATATCACAACCTCTTCCTGGCAATACTGTAGCTTTTCCTTCTCTACTGGGTACCCCTTTTCTACTAACAGGGTCAACAGAAGGGTGGAGTCTGCCCTGCATTGTTCCTCTTCTGTACTGCACACTAGGAGATCATCTACATACTGTATCACTGTACTAGGTACCTGTGCATTGCTGAGACCCATCTTGATCAGTCTGTTGAACACATTGGATGACTCACAGTACCCCTTTGGTAGCCTTGTGTGCCCGCAATAAGTGAACACTGTGAGATACCTCGAGTCAGGATGTAATGGGATGGAAAAGAAATAATTCTTAATATTAAATACTGTAAAGTATTTTGTGTTTGCTGGAATGTTGTATAATATCGTAGCAGGGTTTGGCACAAGTAGAAACTCTGCCTCTACGACATTGCTCAGTGGGCAGTGATCGTGTATGAATCTCAGTCCCTGCCCTTTACCTTTGTATCGGGTATATGGCCCTGTTGCATGGTGATGTAGACGTTTGTATTATGCCCTGCTGCCATAATGCAATGAGTGTGTCATAGATGCCCTCATCTGCTTTGTGGGAAAGGGGGTACTGTTTTACCTGTGGCAGCAATGCCCCTTTTTTAGCTTTATGCTGACTGCCCCAGCTCCTTTAAAAAGTCCCACATCATGGGACCCCTTTGTCCATAATGTAACTGGCTTGCTTTTTCATTATCTGCCTTAATTGCAGGACTAACCTTTCTATCACTAGTATGGGGCATGGGATGTGAAGTTGCAACACAACTTCTCCCTCCTTGTCCTCTTCCCCATTTGCAAAAAGGTCTACCTCAGCCACATCAGTCAATGTCAATGTGTAATCAATACAGAGTACTGTACGCCATTCTATGTCGTCCTCATCATCTCCTCTAAACACAGTAGTATTCATGTACCGGGGGTAATGTCTTTGTGCCGTGTGAGACTAAACAGATATTTGATAAACAGATATTTGAGAAGCGTCAGATTGTTTTTCCCTTTATCCCTTTATCCCTGATACTCATCGCAATAGTATTTGGACCCATACAAGAGCACCTATTGGTGCATGAGTTGCCCACTTAAGGTGCTGTAGGAATAGTAGGCCTGTACGATGGTGGCCACCCTGCCTGGGTAAATACCAGGAGTTGAACACACCATCCCTTTTTCTGTAAATTAATGTATTGCATTTAGCTTGCTCAATAGGTACCTTCTCTGCATGTTTATGGGAGTATCCTTTGAATACAGGAGAGTGGCTACAAGGTGTTGTGTGCCTATTGTTAAGGGTAAATCCGTTGTAACTGGAACTGTGATGATTTTTATTTATTTTACATTTATTAAGCATGCAATCGCCCTAGGGCATCTTGGCGCTGTTACAACAAGGTACTTTTACATGACAGACAGAGGACTGGACCAAAGTAAGTGGTGAGTGAGGCAGCCATCAGGTGAAAAGCCACATATTCAATGCCCTTCTAAGGACACAGTAAGAATGTTCCCCTCTGAATTGTAATAGGAGGGCATTCCAATGAGAGACTGCAACTGAAGGAAAGCTCAAACCTCTGCTTTTTACTCTCTTGGATTTAGGCAGGACAAGCCTGTGAGCATATGCCTTGCTGACTGGTCCGGATGAGTGGGCTTTGACAAAACCTCAAGACAAGTAAGGTGGCGCTGTTTTGGAGAGACATTTGTGAGTGATAGTACATTTTTTAAAGATTATCCTTTCTTTGATTGGCAGCCAGTGTGCGTTTCATCTTGCTTCCGAAATATGCTCTGTTATTTGGATCATTTGCAATATGTTGATATTGCGAGTGGAAGTGCCTGTGAAAAGGACATTACAATAGTCAAGTCTTGCACCGATGATAGCTCTGGCAATCGTGAGGCACTTAGCTGGTGCTAAGAATGGTCTGATAGCGTCAATACACTTTGTAGTGTAGGCAACTGAGGTTGCAATGGCATTAACCTGGCATGTCATGGAGGGCGAAAGGTCCAGATGGATACCTAAGGTCTTTACTGAGGTAGAGTCGCTGATGCTAAGATTATTTAGGGCAGAAAAGATCACAGTTGTTTTGTCATTTAGATACAGACCATTAGATTCAATCTAGGCATGGATGGTTGAGTAGATCAGGTTTAAGGTGCAGTAATCTTTCGCATAGTTGCCTGAGAGGGGTAGCAGGATTTGTCATCAGCGTAGTTTGTATAGGAGATGTCAATTGTGTTCAGGAGGTCGAAAAGTGGTTTAGTGAATATGTTATAGAGTGTTAGGGAGACGCAAGATCCTTGGGGGACTCCACGTTGGGCCGGTGAAGAAAGGGCAGTGGCAATTTCTGAGAAGGCTCTTATGGATCTCTCATCCTAAAGGACAACATCCAGGCCGTGGGTTGCTGAGAGAAGTTGGCCGCCGAGGTGAGATGACTGCAGAGAATCTTATGGTCCACCAGGTCGAAAGCAGCTGAGAGGTTTAGAAGGAGAAGAATAGCAGGCTTGCCTTCATCTCTGAAGGCATCAAGCTGTTTTATTTAGGTCTAACAGGGCTAATTATGTTCCATGACCTGGTCTAAAACCAGACTGGCACACACCTAGAATTTGATTTGATTCTAAATAGTACTGAATATGTATATAAGCTGCTCTATCTAGAATTTTCAGTAGGAATGGAACTTTTGAAATCAGTCGATATTTGCTCGGCAAGGCCCGGTCTTTAGCGGGGACAGGAGCTAAGCTTCTTTCAGAGATGTAGGACTCCTACTAGAGGCAAAAGAAGCATTTATGAAACTGGTGATGAATGGGATGGGGGTGCAGCGCAGTCTTTGATGACTGAAGCGGGGCACATGTCTCCTTTGCATCTGGAGGGTTTTAGGTTTTTTTAGTATTTGGCGTAATTCCATTTCTGTGTCCGGGCGGAAATGGAAGGGTACTTGGGTTTTGGAGGTGGGTAGTGGCAGACAGGGAAGGTGGCTTTGAGGGATGTTTGCTTAGCAAAGATTTTTGCTTGGAGGGTGGTGATTTTATTTAGCAGTGCTTCCTGGATGTTTGCACACCAAGTATTATCCTTGATAATGGATAGTGGTGGCGGTGCTGGGGCTTCAAGCTCCTTAAGGATAGTGAAGAGCTCCTTTGTGTTGGATTTCGCGTTTATAATTCTGTCGTTGTAGCAAGTGGACTAGCCTTCGGTAATGGCAAGTTTGTGCTCTCAGTGAACCAGCAGTTAGTATGGGAGATGGATTTAGCTTTGCGGGGTACCAGTGGGGTGACCACATTCACAGCCTTTTCCATAGTTTTAGCGTAGAGGTCTGCCAGTGCATTTGGCTTATTAGGCCAGTGTACCAGTTGTTCAGGGTGGAGATCAGAGAGAAGTGGTGAGATGCTATTTTTGTTGATTTTGCAGGAGCTTCTCACCCAAGGAGGTGGTAATGGGACACCAGTTTTCCGGTCATCCCGTGCTAGAGGGATGTTGAAGTTAATGATAGCCCCATAGAAGCCCTGTGTGTCCATAACTTTGTTTGACAGTGGAAACCCGCACTCCTTTATACAAGCTTTGGTGGCCATGTGTCTATCAAGAAACAGAGTCTTTCTGTCCTATCTTCACTGCTACCTTGGGTTACTCATCAGAGCCTTCAGTTACTGCATGTTTAAATTGGTCTTGTAGCTCACAACAGAAAATACATATGATCTAACCGATCCAATCCATTATGTTGAAAATATTGCAATAATAATTTGATCACGAACAGTTACAATATTGAGACATTACAATCAAGTACAAACTGTGTCCCCACTTCTCAAAATGAATAAGGACTACATTTAACTACTACTGGCAAATTTATGAACATGCAACATTTTATCTGCAACAAATATGGCTTTCCACCTAGACAGGTTGAACTAATTATGTTGATAAAAGAACGCCAGTCAATTGGAGCTCCACATATTTTCATTGTACTTGGATAACATATGCTCTGACATCTGACCATGACACTGATGCCACTGTATTACAATGCATAGACAAACACATAAATGGTATAATCCCTCAGAATAAATGTATAAAGAGCTATTAGGCAGAGTCTTACATTTCCAGTGACATAAGTGTGGCAAATACTGTCACAGCCACTACAAAAACAAAAGCCAACACTACACAACATTTGGGATTCCCCGACATGTATGTTTCAAAGTTCATGTACAAAGTTTATTGTTTGCTGTCAGACAAAGTGTCACCGGCAAGTATCCCAATTTCTTTAAAATGTTTTATTGGTTAAACAAAACATTTCAACCTTTAACATTTGAATCAATGTCATTCCCGTTCCAAAAATCTCCATGTGATACAGCACATCGCCCTAAGAATTCATCTTTGTCCTCCATTAATCTCATTGAGAATTACTTCTATGAATCTTAGGTCTTCCAGGGTGGGTGCGATTTTATCCACTGTCAAAATTCTTTCCCAATAGTCCTCTTCCGTTGTCGTGTTTACATTGGCCACCCACTCTCCCGATTGTTGCTTTCTTTGAGTGATCAATTTCAGACATGAGAACAGCCAATGTTTTACTGATTCTAACAAATCCGGATTGCTGCAAAATAGACATCTTGCATCTTGGGCTAGAATTAGTTTTCTTAAATATTGTACCTCCCTGGTTGGCAAGGTGTTTAGCCTACATCTCATAAAGAGATCCGTATAACGAGATGAGGGGAACCTTCACAGATATGGTGGAGGGTCGTTCAGTGTCTTTCGTTCCCAAATGATGTTATGGCAGTTTTTGTTCTGCCTCTTCAGGATGTCTGTTTCCTCCCAATCCTTTTCACAGAGAGTTTTCTTTGCTTTGTCCAGATTTTCTTTCAACATGTCCATTTTGATGTTGTAATACTCTAATATGTCTTGGCAGTTCTTTTTCCAGACCTGGAAGTTGGTATCTGCCTTTCTTACATCTTTATTTGCCAGTATTTCAAAGGAGATAGGCGGCTTGTCCAGGATACATTTCCGATATAGCAAAATTGTCTTCCACAACACTACTGATACCAAAGATTGCAGCCTCAAATCGTGTCTTATCGATGATACTGATAGGCAGTTGGGAAGCCTGAGAACCCTTCTCCAGAAAAGAGCCTCAAACACCCCCCAAGTCTTCCAATGGAGATTTAGGAGAGACTCTGCAACATAGGCCAGAATCACCACAACCTTTTGTTTATAGAATAGGATTAGTGGCATCATTGAAAAGGTTCCATATCTCCGATGGAGGACACAGCCTTGGTTTTAAAGTTTTATCAGTCTCTCTCTAATGAAGCTCTGTTGTGCCTGTTCATTAATGTTTTTATTAATTCGGACACCAAGGTAGATAATTGAGTCTACTATTGCCAAGGGATGGTTATCTAATGACCAGGTGAATGTGTTTCTTTTTTTTTGCCTTGGATCCTCGAGCCGATTGCATTATCAGAATCATCGATTTTTTTATGTTGATCTTCATGTTATTGTTGCTTAAGTAGATCTTGAATTCTGCAATACGTCTTTGTAGACCTATGGGAGTTTGGTCTATGCATACAACATCATCGGCGGATAGCATCCATGACAGAGCCTCATCCTGGAACACTGGTGGAAATGCTCAAATTTGTTCCTGGGACTCCTACATGTCCGCAAGATAAAGGACAAATAAAAAAGGTGTCATGGCACATCCTTGCTTTATGCCTTTTGAGGTCATGATCTTTTCTGTCACATCACCTCCTTTGGAGACCAATATTTGAATTGAGGTATTGCTTTAAAGTTCTTAAATGGCCTCAAGCAGGTCTTCCGGACAATTCAATTTTTTTAGCTTGGCCCAAAGGAGTTCTCTGCTGATTCCGTCGAAGGCCTGTTTGAGATCATTGAAACCAAGGTAAATGTTCTTTTCAGTTTCCAGGGCACGACGTTCTAGCATGTTCAGAATGAATAGGTTCAGGGATGTTCCAACGCCACCCATGAATGCTGTTTGACGTTTGTCTAGGATTCCTGTCCTTATTGCCCATCTTTATAGAGCTCTCAGAAATATAGACGAGACCAGCTTTCCAATGGAATCGAGAAGGGCGATTGGCCAGTAGTTCCTTGGATTTGAGTGGTCCCCTTTCTTAAAGATTGGAACAATTAGGGCCTCTTTCCAAGTTTGTGGGATTGTTCTTGTTTTTAGTATCTGTTGAAATAGTACTAGAATGAAATCTGCCCAAACTTCTCCATTTTCCTTCAACATACATTGGAGATGTCATCCAGGCGAGCTGCTCTTGAAGAGCTCAAGTTCTTAATCCTTAACAATATGTCTTCCCTATAAATTTCAATGAGCCACGAGTGTCTTGATCTTTGCTTTAATTCAGTTACTTCTTTCTCCTGAAAGAGATCTGTATAGAATTTTACCCATTGCTCCTTTGAAACATGACTAGATGTTAGGGCTACCTGGAAATCCTCTCCTTTATTTATTATCTCCCATAAGGATTTTGTATTAGATGTACTTATGGCTGCCAGCATTTTTTCGGAGTCTGTTTGCATTCTCCAAACCCTTGAGGATTTTAACCAGTTCTTATAAGACTGTTTGCATAGTCTTAAGAGTTCCTCTTTATTATGGAGGGTACTTTATGCAGCTGTCTCAATGCTGCACAGTGTTCCCGTCTTTTTTCCACCAAGTCTTTATTATATGCATGTTTCCTTTCCAATATTTTGTTTTTATTTGTATCACTTTTTATTTCAAAGTCCTTCAGTAGCCATCTGTATTCCACTGCCTCATGATTGTTGATGAGGTTAGACGTGCCTCCCAAAATAAATATCACTATAAAAATGGCAAAGCATCCAAGTGGTTTCAACCAAGTAGTTTCAACCCTGAGGGCAGTTCCACTGCCCATGCCCATATGGTGAAATCTGGGAGGCATACACTCATCAGGACTGCTAACTGCAAGTATTTTCCAGCTGTCCAGCAGAGAATTCAGCATTTCTCTGCCCCGTCCATCCGGTGTTGGCGGTTGCTGTGGAAATGGGCCACGGCAGCCGGCTGTTGCCGAAAAGTCTCTTCATCTCCCCGTTCCACTTGCACCACGTGATTTAGGCCGGCAAAGGATGCCCTGAGCCTCGTTTTCCACGAAAAACTCTTAAACATCACCAACCCACTGAACGGTGCTTCTGTTTGAAGTTAGCTCTCAGCTACCGAAGTTCTGTCTTCGCTCCTGTATTCATTACTTGTTCTTGGATTCCGTGTACCGACCTCTGCTTCTCCCTACATGGACTGCTTTTGGATTACGTCTTGGCTCTGCTGAACTCCCTTACACCGACCTCTGTTTCCTCCTACACGGACTGTGTCAGGAATAGGGGCTGGAGTGAAAAAAAGCATACTGTGCATTGTTAAAGAGGGCAAGGGTAAGGAAACTACAGCACTTAGCAGCCGTTTGGCTAATCTGTAGTCATTGCTCTTCGCACGCATGAACAGCTGAATCTCATTATGAAGGATTATAGAGTTGAGGTGTAACTAGTTTCTGTGTGCGCTGAGACTCAGACTTGATGGATGGGTGAATTATTAACAGATCACCACAATGTAAAGTGCAATTTTTGTGGCACTAGAAGGTTACCCCAACCTTCCTACACTAGTACTAAGAGTCCAGTAGTTCCACTAGTATGCATTATACACTTCTATGCAGTTTACAGCATGTTTCCTAAACAGGTTACAGTCACTCAAATATACTCTTTCTGCATAAAAGCAGTTATATTATTTTTGAGATGCCTTTATTTCGTATTTTATATACCACAGGTTTCAGAGCACAATCTGCAGCAATAGATTGGAAAGAATTTCTAAATGAAACAAGCAAATCGCAAGCCTTATGGAATAATAAATTAAACAATGCCCATTTATTCAAATCATATAACAGAGACAAGCATGAAGTACAGCATGCAGATATTATTTGCTAACAATAATTGGTCGAGATCGCGCAACTGATGTTGATCATACAAAAGCAAACTTAATATTCATAGGATCCCATTATGTTATTCTATATAATGCAGGACTCAGCAGCAATTCTTGAAGTAAATAGATGTGGAATAATTATTAATGAGAATTTACAAATCTCATGTATTAATGGAATTAACCATTGAATGAAGCTCATTTACCCAAACTATTTAATAGAGATTGGATCTGTTGTAGTGGTTGGTTACCACCTTACGTATCTAATCATGAATACTGAGTATGCAGTACAACCAGTTGGACTGACTTATGCACAGATAATATGTTGGATTATATACTCATTGATTAACGAAGTCTATTTTATAATAAACATTTGATGGTAAAACTATGGGCTAGAACAGGCTTCTTTGCATAATCTACCAGACATTGACTGGCCATAATTGGATAAAATTGTGATTATTTGATCAATGAGTTTAGCAAGGACTGTTGGGATTATAGTTATGAAGCAATTTGAAAAGGAATTCGATAATTTGACTAGTATTTTGTTCAAAAAACAGATGTGTATATTTGTGAATTCAATGAAATCAGGACAGGCTCCTTTGCATAATCTATGAGACATGGACTGGCCATAATTGGAAATAATTATGATGATTTGATCAATGAGTTTAGCCAGGACTGTTGGGATTATAGTTATGAAGCAAGTTGAAAAGGCATTGGATAATTTGACTAGTATTTTGTTCAAAAGACAGACGTGTAGATTTGTGAATTCAATGAAATCAGAAACTGACTAATATTTGTTCATCTCTTTTTCTACCCTCTCATCTGCCCTATCTTTATATATTTTTTCCTTTTTTAAAATATATTCTTTCTTTTATTGCATATTTGGTGTGTTTATATCATATGCACAGTATATTGCAATCATTGTCAAGACAGGAGTCATCAAATTAATGTTTGTAGAGTTAGACTGTGTGCACTGACGAGGACCCAGATGGTCCAAACACGTGTTGGCAAGGAAGAGTGTAAAACGTATCTAACAAAGATGCCGATGCACTGATCAAATTGACTCGTGTAGCGCAATTTCAATGATTTGTCAGCCAATCGGATTAATGTCAATTAAATTGCAACTGTTTTCAGGCACTTCACTCTAACTTGGTTCCTGCATTACTAACATTCATTATTCTCTGGCTGTAAACTGCATAGAAGTGTATAGCGCTTACTAGTGGAACCACTGGACTCACATTTTGAAGGGACTATTTAACTGCCAGCTGCCCACGTTCAGGTGTGGCTTATTAACGACTACGAGGCATGGGCGGTCATGGCAGTTTGCATGAGGAATTCTCAGCAACTCAGGGGCGCCGAAGGAATGTTTCACCCCCTTCATACCGGGCCACAGCTGTGATCACGGGAGTGGTTTGGTGGATTCAAGGCTCTGCAGAATCTGGTCTGGGTCGTCCCTCAGGAGGCCTGGGTCCTCAGTTCAGTTTTTCTGTAGCCCTGGGAGAATGATGGGGCAGTTACTGGGTGAAGCAAACTCTAATATAACTTACGAATGGGAGTGCATAAGGGGCATTACTGCTCAGAAGTAGCTCACGGACACGCTTGGTGTGAGTGCAAGACTCACGGACATCAACTCCCATAGAAAAGACTCTAAGTTCCACGTTCAGTTAGGCAGCATTTCATGAATTCAAAGGTTGTCCTTTCAATATTATGCTTGTCGAGTTTGTTTTTGCGTTACCCAACGCGCCATGTGTTTATGTCTTTCATGAAAGGGATAATTCCCATGTGTGTTTCATTCCGCTTGCTCTTATGCAATATGTGTTCCATGTGCTACAGTTCAATCTCTGATTCAAATGTAAGTCAACAGTGGTGCAGCTATTAAATATTGTCATGTGCTATATGTGCTTGTGGCAGGCTTCATGTCACATATGAATACTATGCTAGGTCTTTGGTTGTGTAACATTCTGCCACAGGTTATATGAGAACTCTCCCACAATGGAATAGGTAGGACGTAGGTTGAGGTAGGAGATTATGACCAGGTCAGGTTCTAGAATAAACAGGTTGCCAGGCAGGATTGTGTTAGGATTTTAAATGCTATGTGGGTTTTTATTCCCTGAGATTCCCTGATACCCATCCAAGTTACGTTTTCCTTACCTTCTTTCTGGTGTTCCTACAACCCATTCCCACAACCTCTCCCTAATCCCTCTTCCCCCTTTGGCCGCCATGTGGTCACCTGTATTTCTAACATCAGGAACCCATGCCAATCAACGGCGGGAGGGGTTGATCTATTTGGCTTCTGTGGTTCAGCGGAGGGTGTCGAACCCTCACCCTTTTGTGTGATCCTTGAAAGACTGCCTTTGGATTACGTATTGGCTCTCCTGAACTCCCATATTCCGACCTCTGCTTTTTCCCACACGGACTGCATTTGGATTACGTCTTGGCTCTCCTGAACTCCTGTATTCTTTGCCGATGCTTCTTCCCACAGGGACTGCATTTGGATCACGTTTTGGGCTTTGATCTTGTACACTAAAGGACACCTTGCAGCCAGTGCACCCCTCCGACACTAGTGTGACACACGTGCTGCACGGTTTATAGTCAAAATGTCAAAAAAAAATCGAATAGCAAAAAATGTGAAAAAAAATGTCGAAATTACATACATATAATAGAAAAAGTCATTAATTTGAAATTAAAATGTCGAAAAAAAATTCGAAAAACCTATGTTAAAATAACAATGTAAAATGTCACAAATAGTAAGGTTTTTATGGGGGGGTCCCCCCAATCCCTCCAGCCCACCAAGTGCTGGATGCCCTCCTGAAGCACGCTAGCACCACCATATCCCTATCACGGATTGCCCAGGAGATAGCCAACACCAAAGTAGGCTTCCATGCACTGGCAGGCATGCCCAATTGTGTTGGTGCCCTCGACTGCACCCATGTAGAATTGGTAGTACCCCATACCGTAGAGGCGGTGTACCGCAATCGCAAGCAATACCACTCCATCAATGTGCAGATGGTATGTGACTCCAGCAAGATCATCACACATTGCTGCGCCCGATATACCGGATCGACACATGATGCCATGGTGCTGCGTAACTCCACGCTACCCCGTCACACGGAGCAACATGCTAGACGATGTGCCTGGCTGCTTGGTGAGTTGGCTGACTGGCCCATGGCAATGCATCTTGATGTGTTGGGATGCATACTCCGCCTGGATGGGAATGGGGGGGATGCATACTCCACCTGGGTGGGAATGAGGGGGATGCATACTCCACCTGGGTGGGAATGTGGGGGGATGCATACACCACCTGGGTTGGAAAGGCCTTTGAGTGGCGAACGTAGAGCTAAACACTCCTGACCTGAGCCTCCCTACCCGAACATTACACATCACTGGCACGCATTGGAACAATGCCGTATATCAATGACAACATGTAAGACACACAACCTGGCCATCATGGGTATGTCAAGCAATGCATGACTAAACATGATTGCAACTGTGCCAATGTGGCTAGTGTGATCATGTACAGTGTAGTAAACACTGCAAAAATGTGAGGCAAAACATTGTCGTGAAACTACAGTACATCCACATCAGCATGCAAGAATTCACCCTGCATCATCTGTACAATGCCATCCAGACTACCACACCATATTCCAGTATAGAATGCATCTAAATAACATGTTTGCATACGTACAGGGACATGTGCATGTCGACAGCAAATAGCTGCGGCCATGGCTGTGAATCCTGAAGGTGGCAGCTCAGAGTGAGTCACATACACCTATTTGTATTCACTTGCAGGTGATGGAGGATATCCCTTGAAGCCGTGGCTACTTACCCCTGTGCGGAACCTGCAGAACAGCCATTAAGAGGAGTACAATCGGGTTCATACCCGTACACGTGTTGTGATTGAGCAGACCTTTGTCCTGTTGAAGGCGCGGTTCCGCTGCCTAAGCATGTCTGGTGGAGCACTCCTTTATAGGCCTGAGAAGGTGGCAAAGATCACCATGGCCTGTGTCATGCGGAACAATGCGTGCGTCCGGAGAAATGTACCACTGTCACCTGACATTGACATGCATCCCCCAGGTGAGGATGATGAAGATGAAGATGGAGGAGAAGCAGCACCCCTGCCAGTACGTGATGCACAAGATGGCCGTGCAGTACGCCAATCACTGATTGGTGAATACTTCTAACCCACTGGGACGTCGATAGACATGTGTCAGTAACACATTGTACACTGGGTTCACGTGGACATGCACACAGGGAATGTGGGGAGTTGGGCACTGTGCACTGTCATGAATTAAATGGATACACACAAAAAGAAACAATGTCCAGGCATTGAATGATTTTTCACACAACGGATGTATTAATATAAACTACAGAAATGTGCTACCCCCCACAACACCAAAACTCCCAAAACCACCCAATGAACTCCCATACCCCCCAATGAACTCCACATACCCCTCAATCAACTCCCCTTTCCCCCAATCAACTCCCAAAAACCTCCAATGAACTCCCGAAACCCCCCAATGAAATACCAAAACCCCAATCAACTCCCAACCCCCCCCCAATGAAATCACCCTAATAGACCCATACACCACCGACACCATCTGACCCACTCCCATTATTTTCCCACACTATTTCCTTGATTTCTTGTTGTCTGGGGCAGCATTTCTGAGTGCCTCACAGTCCGTCTTGTTGGACGCACAGGGCTGGAGGGTGCAGAGGAAGCGGGTGCAGAGGAAGCTGGTGTGGTGGATGGGGTTGAAGCTGTGGTGATTTGCATGGCTGGTGCGGGTTGTGGCTTCTGCATGTGCAGCAGGATAGAGGTGAGGATCTGTCTGACGGCCCCCAGATTGTCTCGCATCATCAACGCATAGGCATTGACGGCGGCTGTGTTCGCCGCTATGGCCTGCACAATTTCACACCTCATGTCCTCCCCATCCACAACATATTGTCAGAGAAGGTCCAACATTGAGTCCTGTCTAGCCTCCAGCCTTGCTAGCCGTGCCTCAAGGTTGGTGGTGGGAGCAGCAGTGGTTGAGTGTGCTGCCACCGGGCCTGCATTGGCAGTGCTGTCCTCGGGGAGGGTGCTGAGGTCCGACTCGTGTAGCAAAGGATCTGCACTGCTGCTGGTGGGTGAGGGCTGAGTGTGGGGTTAGGGGATGGACACAGGGCTTGGGGAGTGTGGACATGCCACATTGGTTAGTCCATCCTCGTCCACATACTCCTCCACTGCAGTTTCAATGTCGCTCAGTGGGGCAGTGGCTGCTGCCTCACCCACCGAACTTGTTGCAGCCGACATTGTGCCACTGGCCTCCCCTTCCACTGGTATTGCCAGCTCCGTGGTCCCAGTGTCAGGCGTTGATGTGGGGCCCACATGTCCGGCCATGGCCTGGGCACTCACCCTGGGATTCGGTGTGGCCTGCGAGGCTGCCCCAGAGGTGGTCTTGCCTGTGGGAGTGGTCTTGTGCCGGGACATAGATGCCCTTGTGGCTGTTTCCTCACTGACATCCTCTCCATCGGTGCCTCGGTGGTAGAAGAGATGCAGGGCATCAGTGATGGTGTTACATGCAAGATGCATTATATGGTGCTGTGGAGAATTTAATTATTCATGCATTCATATCTTACAGATGTGTCACATAGGTTAGTATGAAGGGGCCATTTTGGCATGTGCCGTGATGTCTCAGTGCAGGGGTGCTGCGTGGTAGGTGGCATGCTGTTGTATTGGGATTTGTGTGATGTATTACAGGGGCACGGTCTGTGTGTGTTGTCTGTGTGTTGGTAATGGGATTGGCACTCAACATGCATTTCAGTGTGGCAGGGTTTGGGCCTCAAAATGGACAAGGATATGTTGATCTGTGTGTTGGGACATGCATTGTCTTGCCTAGACTCTCTTCCACATCACTTGTGCTACGTCATGGTTTCTCCTACAGGGATCTGCAGGGTCACTCGCCTCCATCTGCAGATGTTGCGGCACCCATCTCCATCTCCCCAAATCACTCGATCGACTCCATCTGGATGAAGCTACTGCAAGTCTCCTCCCAGCGTGGAAGTTTTGTGAGTGAGAGGGGACCGCCGCCTGTGGCCATGGCCTCCCTTCTATTGCTGGCCAGGATGTTCCGTTCCCTGAGGCAGAGGTCATCCCAACTTTTGTTACAGTCCTTGACTGTCCGTGGGGTGGTGGCGACTGCCGAGACACTGCAGGATACCTCCTCCCAAATCTCCTTTTTGCGTTGCAGCACCTCCCTTTTCAGGTTTTGCTGGTTGATCTCCTCAGCATGGGCAGCTAGGGTGTCCGCCAGCATGGTCAGTTCTTTGTCTGAAAAGCGCTTTTTGCGCAGGCGGGGGATTGATTTCCTGGTAGCCTTACACATATTGAAGGGACTGGCACTGGTCTCTCCTGAACACAACTGATGGTTTGGGAGGATTGCAATGGATTGTGTTTTTAAAGATGGCCACCAGCACATTTTCCGTTCCGAGGCAATGACCTTACTTCCGGGTCCGGTATTATGAGCCTGGTGTTAGCATGATGTTATTACCAGGTCGGTATTAAGGGGTGCCTCCTAGGCGGAGGCGGTATCAGCGGGTCCCGTGATGGCACTATCGGGGGGTTGGAGGGCATTTAGAGCCATGGCGGTATGGCCATTACCGGCATGGCGGCTCGCGCATGCTCGCGCACTCGTAATCACCCGCTATTAGCGGCATCATACGCGCACGGACCCACTAGTTCCTCCATGCCGGTAATGATACCGTTTTTACAGCGAATCTCGTAATGGTGCCCCTTGTCTTGTTTTCTAGGGGATAGACCAATTTGCCATCTCAAATGCCGTGTTCTCTAGGAGGGAGGGATAACAATTGGTTCAGGTGAATAGTCTTCACTATTCTTTGTATTCAGTCTAGGCACATGCTTATTTCTGTTGACCTATGGATTGCTTTGATTTTTTTCTGGTATCGTGGTGGCGTGCTCTTCCTGCTCTTTTAGGTTATCAGTCCCTTTGTCTGCTTTGGTCTCCACCAGTGAAGGGTCATATCACAGAAAATAGTTTTACCCTCAAGAGAGGATGCTCGGGTCCGGACGAACCCAGGCTCTTCAATAAATCTGAAAGAGTGGCATTTCCTGATCTGCTTCATCGCTTCTTCCCATTCACCAGATCGGTGAGTAACACAAGTACATTAAAGAATACAATACTATCAATAAATACATTTGGAATGCTAACGGAGATGTGCAATTCATCTCAGACAATTCAGAAGTTTTAACAGGATATGTGGCAGCCTATCTCACGAAAGCTGGAAAGAATATGTTAAAGGGGATGACATTTTATCTAAGAAAACACTTAAAAAAAATGATATCTCTTTGGCATAAAAATGCTCACCCAAAGAGAATATGGCTCCTATGACGTGTCCGACAGTTATTAAATCAGTCACAGCCCTCTACAGTAGATCAGAGAACAGAATTTGACTAACCCTTGGTAAAATAAATAATAACATTAATTTGGCATTTATATAGCGCTATGAACCCTCAGGTATCTGAGGACTGCTTATTATTACCCATGGTGTGTGGTGCTCTTTTATTGACCTTGGAAGGATGAAAGTCTGAGTTTGGTCCTGCCGGGATTCTAACCTGCATTAGCAGGCTTTGCACGGATGTCAAAGCAAGCGCTATACCCGCTGTGCCACTTGACCAGCTATATGGTGCATCAACATTTTGAAAAAGAGTAACAAAACTTTTCCAATGAATTAAAAGTCAAGAGGCACACAATTAAAACAATCAAAACATCCTGAAAACGAATCCCATCAACATATAGAAGTCCTCCTTTGGAACACAGGTATTTCTCTCAGATAGCTTGTTATTATAGAACAAAATGCATCTCTGGATATAGTATTTTGAATCACAAAGTCTGTACAGTGAGAAATGTTAAAGCCAGTTTAACTAACCATTTATATTAATTGTTGTCCCAAGCTGCACAACAAATAATTCTACTAGATGGCTCTTTTAGAATTAGTCAGGTCTTGCAAAAAAATAATATTTAAAATAATCCATAGATATTTACAAATAAGTATCCCATGTCTTTTTGTAGCCCTCAGGGAACTGGCTGCTTCCATCATAGGAGGTGTAACTTTACAATTAGAGGAAAGTGGGTGTAGTTTTGCAATTCCTGCTGAACTCCATATTGACCTCACTAAGCATCAACCCACAAATATGAATAATACTATTGATTTGGTTTTAACACAAAGGTTGATTTTGACACTCCTCTCAATACATGTGTGCACACAAATGTCCAAACATCCGACAGATTTTAGATTCCTTTTGAGGTGGATGACGATGGGAATCTTATTGGAGCCATTGCAAGCCCCACCCACACCCAAGAGGGAAATCCAATCCAATAAAGATATCACGTGAAGTGAATACACCTGAAAACTCTATCACTCAACCTATCCCACAATCCTTATCTTCCCATAGGATTCTATATCCCCTAAAAGGAACCATGGGCCTCTGGGAAATGCAACTCTTGTCATGAGACGGTTGTGCTCATGGAGACTGCTTCGAGCCGTTCATGCACTTGTTCAAGAATTTTAATGTATGAGAGGCTTATTCTAAAACATTTGATTATATCCCTTCGACAGGAAGTTGTACTGTTGAAGGGTGAGGTTCACTCCGTGCATGACACATTAGACACACTGATAATAAAGAGCCATGCAAAGATGTACTTGACCAAGCTAAAGGTTCTGCCAACGTCTATACTAATTCCATTAATAACCTACACCAAACTAACAGTCTAAGAGATAGCTCAAATACAGCTAGAACACCCTAAATGGTAGAGAAAGTAACAAAGTACCCCCCACCCAATAGTCAGCAGTTACATTTTAAAGAACCTCCATCATGAGCTACTGCCATTAATCCATGTGTTGGCCCTCAAACAATCCCTATTCTCAGGTCTTACAGTTCCTTTGCACATACTTGTGGTGTCATTTAACAGATAGTCTGGCAAATTCTGGTAGAAATGTTGTATATATAGTGATCGTTCCGGCAATGCCAACTTGTACCACTGAATGTGCTGTTTCCTTGAAAAAAATAAGTGCATTAATCGGTTGAGGAATAAGAGAGGGTGTTATTCAGTGGTACAAGAAGATATACTCTCTTGAACTAGATTCCGGTCTCCAAACGCTAGCAGCAATAGCGATTATATTCAACTGATACTGACTATTTTTGAGGGTCTTTTATTGAGAGAATATAGATTGTATCCACCATTGGGTAGTATTTTTTAATTAAGAGCTAGAGCCTCTTGGCCACTCGCCAGTCCTCTAAACTGTACTAACCAAGCTACAGCCCAAATTGGCCTGACCAAGAATGATAACCTCTCTATGTTTACATCCCCTGCCCACATTGGTAGGGCATCTGGTAGATCAGATTGTAACATTGAAGTAAACAACGACCCAGAGAAGGATATTGATTCTTAACGAAAATGACAAACTGACCCACATATCTGAATTGCCACCTCCTGAGTTAGCTATTCTGTATTGGAATATTGCTCTACTACTGAAGAATATTAATTACGATATGTTGTCAGATTGAATTAACAATCATCCGATCATTTGCTTTCTATAGATCTGATCAATCATTCTGATTCATCTCGAGGAAAAAGCCTCTTATGATTGCCCAGCTCTGAAGGACAAGGAAGGCAGACCTAATGGGGGCGTAGAAACTTGGATCAAGGCATCCATTAATGTAACAGTACAAATGATTTCTACATACCATGATGACAACCAGGAACTGGTTCTTGAATTTATCGTTGGTGCTAAGATTCTGCTTTTTAACATATATAATGGACTAGTCAGAGCAAATGGAACCACACTTATTTATGCAATTAAAAGCCTTAGCGACACCTGTAAATCTACTGGAAATAGTGATGTTCATATAATTGTTCTTGGTGATCTAAATGTGCAATTTGAACCTCTTCCAATCCTAGATGACTACCTAAAAGAGGATGATCAGGCTTAGGATATACCAGACCTTTTGGTCAGTCCCCCTAACCGCCAATATTGGGATGCAATTGAAGTTGCATGGGCCTGCAATGGTAGGCTTCAAGGGGATAGACCGGCCTCTGTTAAATTTTTTCTGGCAATTGTTCCAGTAATATAGATTATATCCTGCTGAGCATCAAAAGTTGGAAACAGGCAAAAGATTCCAAGATTGAGAGTGACAATCGACCAATTCAGTTAACAATGATCAACCCCCAATAATATTATGCAGTAGTCAGCGATCACTTGAATTCAGTACCAAGTTGCATTCATGGGCATCAGGAATAGTACTTAAATGGACACTATTACGAAGGGTATACCATCTCAAATATGTATGGTGAAATCATATCCATATTGGAGAATTTCTTTTTGAGCTCTGCCCATGTGCCTGTTGACACCATTCGGGCCTATGCTGACATAGTTAATATAGTCAAATTGTATGTTAGCAAACATCATTGTTTGACTGCATCATGGGCTGTGAAGTGGAATGCCTGGTTTGAAAAAAGACTGCAGATTAGCCAAACAGGCTATATATAATTGATTAAAAAATATGTCAATTACCCATTTAGGTGACCTTACAGTTGTACGTACTAACTATAAGTACATAATTGCAGCAAGGAAGAAAAAGCATGCCACCAAAATATGTGAGGAGTTAACAAATGAGGTATACTCCAAGAACACTGTAAAGTTTCGAAATGGGTAACTGTAGGTCATACTGAGGTTCATAAGATACATCATGCAAACGTTAACTTGCCCCCCCTCCTCAAATACTTAATTTGTGCCTTTATACAGTCATATACATTCACTCTTGAGGACAAAAAGGTAGCTCTATCAGTACAGACTAGTAATACAGCTCCTGGTCCAACTCGTATCCCAGTTAAAGTGTTTAAGTATGAAGCCACAAATTGGGGGCCCTTCCCCTTGAACTTGTTTAATGACATCCTATTAACTGGTAAAAGACCTGACTCATGGAGGAAGGAGGGAGGAAATAATCCCTATTTACAAGAAAGGGGGCAAAATGACTCTGGACATTTTCACCTCATCTCCTTAGATTCTGCAGGAAAGATTCATGCTAACATACTCCTTGCCCATTTCATCGATTGGCTAGAGAGAACCAATCAATGTAGTCATCTACAAGCAGGCTTCCAAACCAATGTCAGTACCGTGGACCAGATATTCAGGTTACACCTGCTTGTAAAAAAACTTTGCCTATTTGAGCAAGTTAAATCGTTATGTGGCTTTTATCAACCTCAATGAGGTTCTTCATAGTAAGCTTTGGGATGCACTGATCAAACTTGACACCCCCCATCAATTAGTTAATGCCATTACGTTGCTTTATTCTAACAACAAGGCTGCAGTAAAATGGGGTTTGGGGGGCAACTACACAATCATTTAATGTGCGATAAATGTGTAAGACAGGCATCCATACTTGCACCAACGCTGTATAACCTTTACATCAATGGTGTGATTAAGGCTCTATTAAATGAGGCAACTGAAACTCCCACCATCGGCAGGGACAAGTACCAAGTACTATTATTATTTGCCAACAATGGAGTCATGATTTCACTGATACCAGGAGGTCTAATAAACCAAGTAGGAATGTTTACCTCATTCTGTGACAGGACTGGATTGAGTATTAACAAAAGTAAAACAAAAACAATGTTTTTTAAGTGTGGCCTAACCAAACGTCCAAACCAGAAGTTAAAAATTGGTGGCAACTTAATTCACCAGGTTTGTTCCTTTGAATAATTAGACATTAGACTTATAGTCTCTGGCAAACAGTATAGACAGGTGGACAAGTCTAACTTCACAGTGAGCAGGTATAGTGCTCACACTTCCAGATTCATGAGAGATTATGGTAGTGGTGCAATTAAACCTGCACTTAACATCTACAAACTCCAGGCACAACAAGTGTCAGTCTTTGGTGCTGATATTTGTGGTAATTACCGTGTAAAATTCATACAGATGACAGAAAACACCTTTTTTTTCAATATGAATTTCATTTTATTGTTGAAAGCTGGTGGTCTTCTAAAAACTTGTCTTACAATTTATGGTGGAATTCCATCTGACCCTTTCACAGAATTGATAAAATGTACACTTTGTCTTGTGGAAACCTATATTAATTTAATAACAAATTATGATGTTTTTAACACCTATTTAATGTAGAAATATGAATTACTTGGATTCTGTTCTACACTCCCCCTTCCTTCCTATTGTTTCTTGTAGTCTTGTTTGTCTCCTCAGGTGAGTTTTAATACTTGTATTCATCATATTCAATTTGTATAATTTTAGGATAAGGATACATGGCCATACATTGTTACATTATGATACCAATTTTTCTGTTTTCTTTATACACTTTGTTCATTGATATTTCTGATGAAACTTACTTCTATAAGCATCAATTTGTGATGTATAATTTGTTCTCAATAAAAAGTATTTATAGCAAAAGAAATTCTTGGGCTGCCAAAAAGTACACCAACAATACAAATTCCTGAGGAACTGGGTTTGAATTATCTTGGTTGCGAAATCGGGACCAAACCTATCTTGTACTGGATCCAGCGATGGAGCACACCTTACCTGGATAAGAACAGAGATGCTCTCTCACAACTCTCGAGACAGTAATGAGGGCACAGTGAAAGCTGGCATTCCTCACAATTATAGTAAAATCACCAAATCAAAGGCACTATTGGACACACCCCAGTAGGGAATGAGACCAGGACCAAGTGCAGGTGAGGCAGAAGACAAGTATTTATATAAAGTAAAATGGGGTACGCAGAGGACTCTGCTTACTCCGAGAGCGCTCTTCCCAAAACACAGAAAATACATGTTATGATACCAAAACACGTTGTCTATGACATGTTCTATAGGGAATACATTCAGTAGTATTCGTTGGACAACGAGGAAGGGGCAATATGTAGCATATAGGGATGGTGTTCTGTGGTTGGTTGGTTCCAAGTTTCTTTGTTTGTTTGTTTTATTACTTGTATTGCGCACCAGACCCATGGGTATCAGGGCGTATTACAAAAGACAGCTCACAGCTTGGTTACAGATAAGTACATGTACATAATACAAAGTATAAGATACAGAGTAAGGTGAAGGCTCATAGGCAAAATACAAATAAAATACAAGATACAGTTTTAGTTACACATTGTCATATACAAGGGTGTCGCAGAGGAAAAGTCAAAGGTAATCTAAGGAAGGTTGGCGGGTTACTTGTCAGAATCTTTGAGCCAACTTATAAGGTTCTGCCGGAATTGAGGGTAGTATTCATCTACCCGCAGGGGAGGGGGTAGGGAGTTCCACAATGAGCTGCCTTAACTGAGAAGCTGTGACCCCCAACTCTGGAGAGTTTAAATCTTGGTCCCAAGATGCAGTTAGTGCTCAATCGCCTTGTGGGTCTTACATGGGTTTTTGTGGTGAGTCTCTCAGTAAGATAACAGGTTGCCATATTCTTTAGACATTTGTATGTGAGATAGGCCACTTTCATCTGGATTTGGTCATGTGTGGAGAGCCAGTTGTTTGATCTTTTCGTTTCAGAGATATGATCTCTCCTGGAAATTCCAAGATCTAAGAGCATTATTCTGGAGGAGCTGGATTTTCTTGATGGTTTCCTTGTTGGCCCCAACGTAAGAGAGTTACAGTAGTTCAGCTTCGACAGACCCAGTGCTCTGGCCAAGGTAATTCAACTGTTAATAGACAAGAAAGTTTTGCTTGCTCTGATCAATTTGCAGGTGTATGCTGTGGCGGAAGCCATTGCATTAATCTGTTTATTAAAGGAAAGGATCGAGTCCAGGTAGAAACCCAAGGTTATAACCTCACTAGCGACCATGATAAGGTTGCTGTTAATATTGACGGTTAAGTATTTGGGTCCCAATTTTTTGAGGGTTGAAAAGGTGCCCAGGATAATGATCTCAGTCTTGTCATCATTCAGGCACAGTCCATGGGTAGCCATCCATGCCTGAATGATGAGATATACCTTGTTCACCAAGGCCAAATCCTTGTTATAATCACCAGTAAGTGGTAGTAGAATCTGAGTGTCATCTGCATAGTTAGTGTAGGTGATACCAAGATGGTCCAGATTGTCGAAAAGGGGCTTCGTGAAGATGTTGTACAAGGTAGGAGAGATGCATGATCCCTGAGGCACTCCGCAAGTGATGGGGATGGGGTCCGCGGCCGCAGTGGGGGAGAAGACTCGCATGGTCCTATTGTTAAGAAAGGTTTCAATCCATACTATGGCTTCTTTAGAAAAGTGAGCTGCCGAATCCAGATGGCTGCAAAGGACCCTATGATCCACAAGGTTGAATGGAGCCGATAGGTCCAAGAGCAGGAGGAGGGCTCATTTCCCTTTATCCCTGAGTTCGTCAATATGGGCTTTTAAGTCTTTAAGGCTGTTTCAGTACCATGTTGGGGCCGAAAGCCTAATTTTAGTATAAAGGAAGGTAGGTAAATGGTTTAGTCAACAGTTATTTCACATATGTAGAAACTACATGCGTTTTACACAAAAATATCTATTTTATTTTAATAATTTCAGTATAAAAAATCTCTTAGAAATTGAGAAAATCTTCATATTCTTTGTAACCATTACAAAATGTTAAAAAATGTGATACATATGAAGAAAAAACACTTATACACAATTTTATAAAAAATATAGAATTTAGAAAAGCAGCAAATGGGTTTCTCATATCAATACATAATTCTGCCTATAGAAAGAATCCTATTAGGCTTTTCGATTGGACCGTTTATAATCTCTAGGTTCTTAAAGACAATCTATTATTATTATTTCTAGATTGTAAACTCGACTTGTTTCAGTCCTCTAGGTGGTGATGGGACTTTCTTCAGGAGTAATCTTTGGTTGTGTTAAAAGTGGATGCATTGCTGTTATAAAATCTTCTTTTAATGAAGCTTCAAACTCTAGCGGGGAAAATAACTGTTGACAAAAAAACGGAAAAAAGGATCAGCAATTAAGGCTCATATTCTTTGACCACAGTTTATGTGAGGGAAAGATTCAGCATAAACACAAATTTACCTGAATTCCCGAGTGTAGTTGAGCCCTCAGGGAAAGAAGAAAAAGCCACTGAGACTGGGCAATTTTCGAAACAGAAATAAATTGTTCTCAGATTCCTATGAATAAATTCACAATTTTAAGAGCGGTCAATAAAAAAGGGCCTCAGCATCGTCATTGGCAATTTGGTATTACCTAGACAGTCCTAATAATTTTCGGACTAATTTCCAAATTTGATATGAAGTGACATACCACGTTTAATTGGGATGCCTGGGTTAAACAGGTCTCACTGCTTATTTTCACCATCAACCTAATAGAAAAAGGTTTCTTATCATGTTCAGAAATCTGGGATTCTTACCTCTGTATAATGATGTTGAGTAGTCCTGGTTTTCTTATTTCAATTCAAGCGGTGGTGCTGCTCGTGGTCACGGGTAGCACAGAATTAGATCTCTGTTTATTTAGGCTTAGAAGTCTTGGTCTCTTGTTTCTCGACGAGCTGATGTAAAGCTCATAATAACGGGTATCGTTGAGGTTAATCTGTACAGAAGAGTATCACACAAAATGTTCTGGTCACAGTTCATTCTTAACTGTGTAGATTCTAGGAGCATTCTTTTTAACCTCTGAATAGTGCCTCTAGCTACTGGGCATTTTATATTATTCTATTTCTATTCGTCTCCAGGTGCAATAAGCTCTCTCAAAAAACAAAAAACGCCTTTTATTGTCATCAAAATGGTAAACTCTCTTAAAGTCGCTATTCAATGTTAAAAAGAGTAAAGAGAAAAAATGTGTTTATATACGCGTTCGTTCTTAATTAAGTTCTCATGGCAAGACAACACATTAACTACCCGTTTTCCAATGTTGAACAGCGTAAAAAACTCTGGCTTACCTGATTTTGCCAGCGATCTCGTCTAAAGCATGTGGCATTTTGATTCTGCCGTGTTTGTTGAGCCTCCTTTTTCAAACCTCTTCCTAGGGAGGCTGTATGTATGACTACTCGAACGCTGGCGTGAAACGCCGGATTAGCCTCGTGTGTGGGCGCCATCTTGGGGTGCCTAGTGGAGTGTCATGATTTCTATCGAAGTCATTTTTTGATGTTCTTAACACTGAATATTCTCTAGATCTTTTTAAAACTGAATATTCTCTAGATCTTTTTTAAAAAAAGGAGGGGAGAAAAAAGCGAATCCCGTGTAGGTTTAGTTTGTATCTACCGATGTTTTCTCTCTGATCTTTGTTATCATCGCAATTTTTGCGGATTGAAACCATACTCATTTACATACTCCTATTATCAACTCACATCCTATTATTCTCAGGGAGGGTATTAATATTTTCTCCTTTAGTTAGCCCTTCACTTTGATAAATGTGTATGGGTGGATGCTTTTTAAGGATCTCAGATTTTTAACCATTCTATGGATTCATTAAGCCCCTCTTTGTCACTTTTAGTGATGAAGATTAACCTTTGTTCTTTTTCAAAAAGGATTTTGTTTTTAATATTGTGATTATTTCCCTGAACCATTAAAAGTACTGTCCAGTTAAAGTCTTCAAAATGGTGGTTATTTTCAATGAAATGCAGTTTGCAACTTATTAGCACCTTATTAGCACCAGTTAGCACCTTATTTTTTAGGCAGCTTTTATGTTCTAGCATTCTCACTTTTACCTTTCTGTTGGTTTTGCCTATGTAATGTTTATCACATGGACATGTGATCATATATATCACATATTCGGAATTACAATTTGTCATCTGTTTTTGTTGCCATGGTTTAGGCAAACCTATGTTTACTTCTTTAGATTTTTTTGTCAGTTTGCATACCGCGCAATTTCCACAGGGCTAGTGTCCTTTCACTGGAGCTAGACCCCATGTCTTTGTTAGACTATTGGTAGTTAGTATTTTTTCTTTCAGTCTACTACTACTAACCCTGTTACCAATCGTGATTGATTTTTTATAGGCAAACATGGGTGCGGACACTTCAGAAGCCAAATCTTAGAACATTTTCCAGTGCTTTTTTACAATTTGGCAAATTTTTAAACTCAGATTAGTGAATGTATTTACACATACTAGCTGATCTTTTTGAGGTTGTTTTATTTTGTCTTCTAGAAGAGCTTCCCGATTATTATTACTTGCTCTTTTAGCAGATTTTTTAATCAGTTTTTTAGGGTAGCCTCTATGAGTTTGGATGTTAATATCTTTGCTTCTTCATCAAATGCTGTAGTGTGACTAATGTTTCTTTTGAGGCGCAAAAATTGACCATACAGTAAATTATCTCTTAAATGCTTCACGTGGTGGCTTCCATAGTGCAAAAGAGAGTTTTTATCTGGTGTTTTATGGAAGGGTTTTACTTTCAATTTCCCTTTTTCATGGAAAATGTTTAAATCTAGGAAGTCAATAGAGAGTTTTTGAACGGTCATTGTGAACTGTAAATGTCTATTACAGTTATTCAACCAGATAAGGAAAAGTTCTGCTTTTTCTGCCGTTGCTGTCCATACCATAAGGACATCATCGATGTACCTCGCCCAGGATAGTATGTTAGAAGAAAATGGGTTCTGTGTGTAAATTAATTTTTTCTCGAAATACTTGACAAATAAATTGACTAAACTACCGGCCTTGGTGGCTCCCATGGCCAATCCTTTGACTTGTTGAAAAAAGTTCCTAGAAATTCAAAGTAATTTCGTGTTAGAGCTACTTCTACGCAACAGAGGATAAAGCAGCTGGGGACTGGATCGTCATCTATTCTATTGAGCAGTATTTCTTCAATAGTTTCCAGTGTCGCTTGTTGCGGAATGTTAGTATATAAAGAGTCAATGTCTAGGCCTACCAAGTAACAGTTTTCTGGGTTATAAAGTGAATTTTCATATTTTTTTATCACTTCCTTTGTATCTTTTAAATAGGACTTCATATTCATCATGTATCCCTTTAAGTAGTGATCAGCAAAATTGGATAGCGGCTCGAGGATTGAGTTTATACCTGTAACTATTGGTCTACCTGGTGGGTTTAATAATGATTTATGTATTTTAGGTAGGCAGTAGAATTTGGGTATCATTGGTTCTGTGTTGTTAAGAAAAAGACACTTTTGTTTGCTTATCCAGCCTCTTTCGTGGGCCTTAGTCGTTTTTAGATCTATTAGACTTTTGAGTTCTTTTGTAGGGTTTGTTGTTAATTTCTTGTAGTATATTGTGTTCTCAAGTTGTCTTTGACATTCTTCTATGCAATCTTTTTTGTTTAGCAAAACTATTGCTCCCCCTTTGTCTGCTCTTGTTATTATAATGTCATCATTCTTTGCTAAGGACTCCATTGCTTCCTTTTCAGCGGTGGTTAGATTTTGATACATTGGTATTTCTTGTTTTTCAAGTTTACTAACCTCTGTCAAGACTCTTTTTTCAAACAGGATTGATTCTGGTGATAGGGCATAGGTGGGAGGACAGAACGTAGATGGATTCTTCAGTCCAGAATGGTTAATCATGCTAGGGTTTGGATTATCAATTTTGTTAGCAAAGAATTCTTTCAGTCTGATTTTTCGCATGAATTTGAAAAAGTCAGATCGAAATACAAAAGGGTCATGTTTATTGGAAATGACATATCCTAAATCTTTATCTAATAGTTGTTTTTCTATAAGGGTAGGTTGGTAGGAGGATATATTTACTAGAAGTGATTACCGCTCCGCAGGTATCTTTGATCTCCGTTCCAGTTGCCCCTGTTGGGGCCTTTGTATAAAAAAGGGCGTGTACTTTGATTGGCATTACCTCTTTTTTTCTGAAGTTGGGATTACCTCTTCCTCGATTAATCGGATTAGTAGGTATCGCTCCTCCTAAATTTTCTAAGTCACTACTGGTGTTGCTAGAGCTGAAGGAAGATGCTCTAAATCTCACTCGTCTATTTTGACGTGTTTGTCCTTGTCCTTGTCCCGCTTGTGGTTTATAACCATCTGTTGTATATGGGTATGCTTTTTCATGCGAGTACTTGCTTAGATCTTTTATTAGCCTTTGTATTCTTTCCAATGTATTACTTTGTTTAAAGTCTTTCATTTCCTTTTCAATTTCCTCTAGTATTTTCTTTAAGACGTCTAGGGCGATCAGTTTGGGCGAAAGCCTGACTGGCGAGCACCAAGCAAATGGTTGGATTCCAAATGTTTCTGTATTTGTAAATAGGCCATTGTATATATAATTTTTCAAAGGAAGGGCACTGTTGTGATCTGTCGATAGTTAGTGGGGATGGCATGGTCTAGCGCCTGTTTTTAAAGTAGTGGGAACAACCAAGATTCTTTAAGGTTACTTGGTATGGTGCCTGAGGAGAATGAAGCATTGATCATTTTCGAGATAAAAGGGGCCAGATCCCTGGCAGCCTCCTTTAAAAGTTTGACAGGGCATTGATCTCCCTGACAGTTAGAGGGTTTGAGCGATGTGATCATTTTTTCAGTCACGATGATAGAGACTTCGGAGAATTTAAAGCAGGGAGGGCAAGCACTATCTATAGATGAAGTGGTAGAAGTTTTGGGATAGGTGTTTGGGATTAGTGATGCTTTTTTCTTATCAATCTTGGCTTGTAGGGTCGTGACTTTGCTGGATAATGCTTGCTGTATGTTAGAGCACCAGGGTTTATCTTTTATGCAATTGTCAGGTACTGGGATAGGGGCTTCTGATTCCTTCAAGATAACAAAAAGTTCCTTTATACTTGAGTTGGCTTGAGCAATTCTGGTGTTATAAGTTTCACGTTTAACTGCAATTATTTCACTTTTGTATAAGGCAGATATTGTGTGGAGGTTAATTTTATTTTCCTCGTAAGGTACTAATCTCCAGGATACCTTGCATTGTCTTCTTTTGAGAATAGTGTTTTCAGGTGTGGTGTGTATCATGAGTTAAGGTGGGCTTTGGGCTTGCTTGGTCGCATTTTAAGAGGCGCGTTTGAGTACTCGTTCACCAAGGCCTCGGGCCCAGATTTTCTGGCAGAGAATTGAGAGTAGGAAGAATCAAAGGGAGATTTTATTATACTCGTTCACCAAGGCCTCAGGGCCCAGATTTTCTGGCAGAGAATTGAGAGTAGAGGAATCAAAGGGAGTGAATTGTCGGGGGTAATGTTTTTATTCCTAGTTGGTATGGGTGGGGCCAGCTGGGTTGTTAAGGTATGTTGTTTAGTTGCTAGAGAGAATGTCACAAGGTGATGATCTGTCCAGATTTGAGGGGAAATTGACGAGATGGAGGCATTGCAGTTATAGTCTGCTACCCAATCAAGTATTCTCCCTTTGATATGGGTAGGCTGGAGCACTCTCTGGGTGAGGCCAAGGTCAGTCAGAATGTTAGCCACTCTTGAGGCGTGTGAATCTTTAGGGTAATTGAAACCTAGGTTGATGTCCTATAGTAAGATGACTTGGGAAGATTTTTTTAGATTATTGGAGAGGATAGTTGAAATATCCTTTTCAAATGTTCCAATCGGACCTGGGGGTCTGTAAATCAAGTGAATAGTGAGAGTTTGGGAGTTATTGATGGATAGATTAGCTGTGAGAATTTTGCATGATTTAATATCGAGAGGAAGGGCTAGTCTTATCGAAAGATTGGATTTGACAATGAGGGCTATACCGCCTCCTCGTGCTTCGTTTCTATCAGCTCTTAGGATGGTGTATCCATTGGGAATAGCCATCATGAGGGCAGGGCCTGCAGCTGCATGTAACCAGGATTCTGTGATTGCCACAAAATCATAATTTTCAGATTGGATTAGGTTGGATCTCTCAGTGGCGTGAGCAACCAGTGATCTAACGTTTATTAGGGTGTCTGTGAGGTTGGGGGTAGTGGTTGTAGCTGTACAGGGTAGTCCTGTGGATTGGGTCTTGGGGGTGGTGGCGTGAATGCGTGGCCTATTAGGGATAGGGTAGGTACTTGAAGTTTTTTGGTTGTTGCTTGTAGTTTTTTGGTTGGTGCGCCAATTGGTTTTCTGATTGACTTGGTGCAGAGATCTAGTAGTGGGTTCATCAAGTTGCAACTTCATGGATCACGTGGGTCAGCTGGGCTCATCTGGGGGGGATGCAGGGTCTGGCAATGTCCATGTTGTGGTGATGTAGACTATCTGACATTTACCCTTGTGGCCACACATACCTTGAACATTATTTATAAATCTCAACATATAATACATAGCTGTGAACTTTTAACCTGGGCAGTCAAAGTAAGGGTGTGTGGGTTCAGGTGCCTAATCTAACCCAATATTTCAATGACACATTCATCTGACATCCCCTTGGATCTATTGAGAGGATGGTTTATTGTTTGTTAGTACAAAGAGAATATATTGCCACACATAGGATTAGTACTAGGGGGTGAACTGGAATAGCATACTTGTGAGGGGCATGCAACTAGTACGTCAAAAGGCTTTGGGTGAGGGGGCTTGTGGTCTATATTTCTTTAATGGGGGTCTTTTGGTGCAGAGGCAGGTTTGTTGAGACAATTGTTTTTTTCCTGGACCATGCTCCGGTCCGGTCATTTAACAGGGCAGTGATGTAAAAGGGAAGGTGAAAGATACAGTGTTTAGTTTGATACTTCTCGCGCCCAAGCTTACGTGGGAACAGGGCAGCCGCGGAGAAGGCAGGGAGGAGGAGGCGGGAGGTTGATTTGCTGACTGTGCATGGATACTGAAGGGGAGAGTTGCAGGCTGGCTTCTAACGTTTAAGTGTGGTCTAATAGAAAATGGAGTCGGGTAACTAAACAAAATGGAGTCTCGTGGTGTGCATGCCATGCACAGTTATGTGTCATTCAATGGGTACTGCACACCTTGGCCAGAGGCACGTGGTCAACTGTGGAATGAGCATATCATGTGCATTCAGATAGGAATGAAGGGGGGCCTGGGAGACCCATCCTCCCTTACAACAGTCTGCCTTGGTCCAATCATATACACATCTTCACTTTGGAATTTAGGCTTTAAAAAGTACCAGACATCCCCATAATTGATTAACAATCAGTCCAAACATCTCAAATTAACTGAAATTCAAAACAGGGCAACAGAGGATATTATCCACCAGAGCTATAATTTCTTGACTACTGTTTCCCATTGGGCCTGTAAACCACTATTGTGTTATAAAGCATACTTGGACTACTTAAAACCCAAAACGGCTCTTACACTATTCTTTAAATTAAGATATGACATTTCCCCTTTGGCTACGCATACGTTCAAAAGGGGTACTACGCCATTAAAGTTTTGTCCATATTGTATCGGCATGAGTGAAACCATAGTTAATTTCTTGTTGATGTGTCCTACATATTAAGGGGTGCACATTCAATATTTCAAAGCAAGTCTGAATGCAGCCAGGATTCGTAATACAAACGCAGCTGTAGCTGTATGTAAAATAACAGACAATACAGCATCTGTTCAGGATGTGGCAACTTATGTATTTTTGGGCCTGTATCCTGTGAACTAAATCTTGTAATTAGGTCTTTTTAATTTTGTTTAACATATCTTCATAATTATTATTATTTGTTTTTAATATGAAGACAGATTATTGAGTTATTTAGCAATGGTCGAGATATATTGTTATCCTGAATTGTGGATAATTCCACACAATTTTAAAAATATGTTGTCATTGCTATTCAGTTGATTGTAATATCGTATCCTTATACATCTTTATATGTATTTTATAATGTCATAATTTAATGCATTGTAATGTTACAACTGTTGCTCCCTTTTATGGCTTATTGCTGAATAAAGTACAATAGGCAGCATAAGTTATCATGTTTCCTTCTCTTAAAGGTTATGTCTGTAAGAAGCAAAAAAGTCACTCTTTTTCTTCCATACCCGGTTACAATTCACATTTCTCAAGGTCTAAACCTTGACCATGCACTTGAAGAAATATTGCAAAAAGAAAGTATGAATTACATGGTAAGCCCACGTGTTCGCACACTCACAGTTCTATTTGTATTAAATGTTGATGCAAGCATAATACATGTGGATATCCATTGCTTTCCGGAGTTGAATATGCTTTGTACTTTGTGCACTCCATACTTGGAATGATTAGCCGGTGAAGTGGCACAGTGAGTAGAGCGCTCGCTTTGACATCCGTGTAGAGCCTGTTAACGCTCTACAAATCCCGGCGGGGCCAAACTCAGCCTTTCATCTTTCCCAGGTCAATAAATGAGCACCACACACCGTGGGTAGCTATATAAATGCCTAATTATTATCATTATTATATAAAATATGGACATTTTGAAAAAGAATACATTTAAAATATATAATGCCACATCCCTCCATGTTGTACCCGTTGACAAACATATAAAGTACCCAAAAAAAAACAACTCACTCAGTCTGCACATCTGCTGGTCCATTTCAATTTGAGAACAAATGTTGTGTCACCAACACAGAAATGCAAAATAAATCCTTATGCAAATCGCAATGTATTCATTATGAAAGATTTAGTGGATCCAAGTGTAGGCATCCTCAAGAATTCCTCATTTACTTACTATAATTTTTGGAGACAGGAATAATTGCTGTAAATTAAATTCTGGACATTGCATACAAGTGGATACACACATTTAATCATTTAATCTTTTCAATGTTGTTTCACATGTCAATGTTCTGAGTGAATATATTTGTGCCATGTTGTGCTCTTCTTGCAATTCTGATATTTTTTTACTCTACAAATAGATAGAAATGTCCAATTTGTGAAACTACTGCTGAAACTACTGCTTCTGAAGTATCTGACAGAGAGAACAAAAAAAACTGTACACTGACCAGCTGTACAGGGAAGTGTTTCTTGGTGGAGCACCATTCAATATAGTAGCCATACATTGGAATTGACAGAAAGAGAAACATGAGAGTCATGATAGGTTATATAAATAGGACAAGGCAACGTCATGAGAAACCATGATTGGTTAGCAGAGGTTTAGCAAATCTGGAAGGCTATGTAGCTGTGCAATTAGTCTCTGCTTGGGACACAAGCATGTCAGGCAATGTATGGCACATGACACATGATTGAGAGGCAATCTTGCCTGAGACAGGAATAAGGGTCACATGGATACTTCCATATGGCGGAACAATATGTGGTAGGTGAATATTGTATCATGTGGATTATTCTAACATAATTGTACAAGAATATCATGGTGCTGCTAAGCATCGCCCCTCAAGGTCCTAGGCTATTCAATTAGGAAACATACGGTTTAAAAGTAATTGAATAAATGCATTTTACTGACGTATGTATGATTATCATTAAATAATTCCAAGAACCTTTCTCCGGGGCCCCAGAGTCAATAGTCTTTGAAATTGTACCATTAACCTCTGATGTCCCTGCATTAAGATTACCCAGATTCTAACTGAATTTGTCAAAACAATGGACTGAATATTTTTTACACATCTTTTTTTTTCTGCTCCTCTCAATATAACATTTAGCTTAGGGCATTTTTTGATGCATTGATATGATAAGATATGATATGACATGATATGACATTTATAACGTGCCTATACACAAGTGTTTCAAAGCGAGACGAGGCAAGGGAGGGGGAACAGAAGGAAGACAGACACCGATCTTACTAGGCCAGGTGTCATACAGATCGAGCAGTGCAGGGGAAGATGGAAAGGAAAGTGCGGGCGGGTGGGAGGTTAAGTGCAGTACATAGGATAATAAATAACAAGATAAATAAAGGAACGGCCAGCTGGTGGCAAGTGCAGGGTGAGTGCAGACAAAGTGCAGGTGGGGTGACTGTAGGGATACAGAAAACAGTCCTCAGGTGAGGGGGGTGCCAGGGAGGCAGTGCAGGCGTGCAACTGGCAGGACATGGGCCCGAAATCAGACGGGTGGCCAGGTAACCCAGCAGTAACAGTATCAGCAGGACTTCAGCAGGGGAGAGTATGCAACATACCTGAGAACTAATAATAGAAGCAGAAAGCAGGCACATAGCTCCCAGTGAATGAACAGGCAAAAGGGTAGACTGTGTTTGACTGTGTTTGCAGCAGATTATTGGAAAGCAAGGAGAGGATATGTAGCAGCAGAAGGAGGTAAACCCAACATCGTGGTGCACTTTATCACAGTGCTCTCAGTTTCCATACGGTCAAGGGAGCTGTGTTAAAGTGCATCAACATTTAAAAAGAATACAGATGTTGGGCTTAATAGTGCAAGACGTGTGTCTTTTGGTTGGAAACCTGAATTATAGGATTTGTTTTTCTGTTGTCTGGAATATAAGAATAAGCGAAAGGTCAGACTTGTGAGGCTGAGCAGCAATTAGAGGAAAAAAAGCAGAGGGTGCAGCAAGCCAAGCAAGGGAACGCAATTAAGTGCATTGCCTAGGTGCATTGCAGCCGATATCGTCTCCTCTTGATTACATTACTTTACAAACATTTATACCGCTCAGCCTTGGACCCTTAGGCGTTATGGCGCTACATAACATGGACAAACATAAAACATAGAAGCAACCTGGAGATGAACAATGTGGTAACCTGAATCAGTAAGAGATCTATGAGAATAGTATTTTTTTTTTTTTAAACTAGTAAGCAGTACTTGCTCCCGAAGGTCTGGGGGGAGAGCGCTCCAGGCAATGGGGGCTGCCAAGAAGAAGGCACCTTTTTCCATCTAATTGGACTTACTTCTGGGAACGGTCATTAGGTTCTGAAGGCTAGACCTAAAAGGGCAGTTGTTAGATTTATTAGGGATCAGATCTTGCATTAGATACTTCGGCATAAGGCCTAGTCTACATTTCAGGGTTATTGTTAACAACCGGAAGCAAATTTGAGAAGCTACAGGAAGCCAATGCAAGAACCGCCTCGCTTGTGATACGTGGTCGCGACCAATGAGCCCGACCACTATTCTGATGGCTCCATTCTGCACAACCTGGAGTGTGTTAATTATGTTTTTGCTGGACCCAATGAGAAGGCTGCTACAATCATCCAGCTTCGATCCCATAATAGCTCTAGCCAGAGTCTCAGCATTTATTTGCGAGATAAAGGGACGTAGGTGGGAAAGCAATTTTGTGAAGTATATCGCAGAAGCGACCAGACGTCTTAAGTGAGCTCTCATAAGCAGGTGCTGATTGAACACTACACCTAATTTTTTACCCTTTTTTCTGTGGTTTGATAATCACATCCCCTAAGTGAAATTCCGAATGTGGGAGTGGTCCCAATTTCCTAATCATGGGTTGCGTGCCAACCAACAATAATTCAGATTTTTCCCTGTTAAGAGCAAGATTATTTTCAATCATCAGTAGAGTGGGTGCCTACGAAAGGGACGACACACTGGGTGTCATCAGAGTAGGTGGTGAACATCACTCCCTCCACTCTAGAGTGTCGAAGAACGGGGTAGAGGACAGACAGACCCCCTGAGGAACTCCAAAGGAGACCAACACCGGGTCAGCTGCTGTATCATTTATTAAGACACGACTGACTCGATTACTTAGGAATGAAATGGTCCACTGAACCGCTTCCATAGAAAAATGTGCTAATTCCCCAAGCTTGTCACCCAGAATCGCATGATCCACCAGATCGAATGCGGCTGACAGGTCTAGGAGCACGAGCATGGAAGCTGCACCCTTATCCATTTGTTCCAAGAGTCTTGATCTAAGCTCTAATAAGGCAGTCTCAGTGCAGAACCCCTTTCTGAATCAGGTTTGACAGGCTTTGACGATAGGATATAGATCAAGATGTTGGTAAATTTGATTGTAGGCCACGCGATCTATGATTTTAAGTAGGAATGGTATATTGGTTATTGGTCTACAGTTTAAGGGATTGTCAATAGCAAGTCCTGGTCTTTTCAAGATTGGTGATACCCTTGCTTGTTTAATGTTAGAAGGTACTTGGCCTTCTAAGAAGGAAGCATTAACAAAATTGCAAATAGCCTCAAGGAGAGGAGTTGGACAGAATTTTATGATTAAGGCAGAGCATGGGTCTTTTTTGCAACAAGTAGCTTTGAGTTGTTCTATAACAAGAGTCAAATCCTGCACTGATGTACAGTTAAAGGAAATTGAGGAATGAATGGGCATCTTACAAAAGAACCCTTACATGTATTGTTCCGACATCCAGTCTTTTTTTTGGGCTATGTTATCCCTGATAGCAGAGAGTTTATTCTGCATAGCATCCTGTATGTCTTGGCACCAGGACGCACCTGTTTTTATTGTGTGAGCTCTGGGCATTATGACGGTTTTGTTCTCTTTAAGAATTTTAAATAATTCTTTGACATTGGACTTAGTGTTTATTATTTGTTTGTTGTGAAAGGATTTTTTTGCCAACACGATCGCTAGTTTATAGGCTTTTTTTCGGTTGCCTTAGATGTAGCCAGATGTTCAGCTAGGGAATTTTATTATAGCTTTATAGACCTGCAGCGAGGGCCGTACCGGCCGTTATGGGCCCTGAAGACCGAGTTAATGGCCCAACCGAAGCGAGGGCCTTTAAGGAGGTTTGAGGGACTATAAAGCCTGGTACGGCCCGCGCTGCAGGTCTATAAAGCTATTAGAACACCCTCAGTGTTTAATTAAAGTAAAATAAATTGCAGAATGCTATATAAATGTTGCAGAACTTAAGTCTTTATTTGGAAAAGGGTTACAGGTTGGAAAGTGCAGGTTCCAAAATAAATGTTTCTATTTCTTGTTTAAGTGTGTGGTGCCATAGAAATTAAGGGTGCAATTGATAAATTGCCCATGTGGGACATGACTGGGGACTCCACTTCTGCTTATATTTGGGGTTTGGGTGGTAGAGAGGACATTGTTGCCAGGTGATGTGCTTGGTAGTATATGTGGAATATTCTTTTCTGCCTCTTCCTTTATTTTCTGGTGAGTGTACGATATTTATCATATGTGTTGCTTGCAGCAGGGCATATGGTACCGATTATAGTATTTGCCTTTGATGATGTGCTTGGACATTCATCTGCTAAAGTTGATGCAGTTAGTTTTTCACTGCTTTCCGTCAATGCTACATATGGTCTTTTTCTGCTTGTTGTCAGATTCTTTGTGTCCACTTTTGCAATACACTTGGAAGTTCCAGTCTTGTCGTTTGGTTTTCCTACATTGTGTAGAAGTCCTGACCATTCCCTTCTCTCACTGTACTGTGGGGTCCAGTAGCTTTTAATTGAGGACTCATTTCTGTGCCCAGTTACTGACATTATTTGCTGTGTTTCCAAGCCTGCATTAGCTAAAGTCTGTACAGTTGTAACACGCAAAGAGTGGTTTGTATAGATGGTACTTAAATTTGCTATTTTGCTGATTGTCTGCATCATTGAGCCCAGTGTGTTCTTGCCAAGTGGTCGAGAGGTATACCAAATAGGGTTCAGTTGGCTTTCCACATTTGTCATCTTTTTGGTTTGTACAAAGAAACATGGGGCATTCTGGGGAAGTTTTTGAATATACAGTTCCAATGATTTAATGGGAAAGTCCTCCTCATTAGGTACTTCATACATTGCGCCTCGCAGGCTATCTCGGTTTTTCTCATTTATGGACTGGTGATTTTTAATGGTTTCATTAAATGATAATGTTGCATATTTTCATCCACTTTCATCTATGCAAATACAAATAGCATCTCTTGGTAGAGCGCGCTGTCTTTCCCTTCCAGGTCGTGCAAAATGAAGTTGTACATCATACCACACTTTATATTGTAGAGTTACTGGATGGTCTACATTGAAAATTCCCCTTTTCTTCAGTGTATGCAGATCGTTCACGCTAATGGATGGCTTGTGCGTTGTAGGATCTTTGCATTCAGGTCTTGCTTTTTTTATAATGGCAATAAAAATATTGTTGCCACTCTGGAACATTTCCCCATGCATTAGGTTTACATTTCATGAAAATGGCGGATTGTCCAAATATCTATTGAGGCCAGCACGGATTGAGATTAGACTTGCTGGCTGATATTCGCCACCAGATGATGTACGTTCCTCTGCATAGAATTTCTGTAGCAAGTTGTTTAACAATGGAAGTTCCAGTCCTTCAAAATGCAATGAAAGTTTGCACTGCGCAAGCTAGTTTTTAAAGATGTCCGTTGCCCATTTGGTAGAACTTTGGGTGTTGGCTTCACACCTGTTAATCTCCAGGGCATTCAAATCAGCATCAGACACACAATTGTGTCTTTTAGGCATTTCCTCCATGTCTTCGCTATCTTCTTTCAGCCACTCTTCCATGGTTTTGTTTCCAAAAAGGCTAAATGAAATTAATGCCATTGCTGTGAAACAGCACAGTGAAGCACACCAAAGTACAAGGTACTATGCTGCTGCCATTCACTTGCTTTTGTGTTTTTTTTTATAGCTTGGTGGAAGTTGCTAGGCTGGGAGGAGTATGCTAATAAATTGTAATCAGGTGTGTGGATGCCTGCTCCCTTCTTTAATTAAGCTTAATTGAGGTGTGCTTTTTTACTCCCCCTCCACTCAAAAAGGTAACCTTCCCATTACTCAACAGATTCATGCAGTTAATATACTATGCATCTCAAAAATGCATTTGCACATACATGCCACAAACAGGTGATTTCACTTACATTTCTGTGTCTTTCTGTTACACTGCCATATCCCTGCTCCACTACACGCTCAGAGGTGCGTGCACAATTCATTTTCAATTTCTCCAGAAACACAAAGCTTCTCTAAACGTTCCACGATTCACAGAGCTGCTGATGTCTGCCCTTTTCCACATATTTAAAGACTTCAATATCTGCATTGAAACCGAAAGCGTTCTATTACCTTTCACTTCCCTGTTTTTCTCCAATTCGCCCGTCTGCGTGGACACGTTGGTTTTGCAACGTGCATTTCGGAATGAAAAGTTAATTCTTTCCATTCCGAAATTCCTTCCCTGCCTGCACACAGCCCCGAGTGCTCAAGTTAGTGAATGCACGTCGAACTACGGGCTATAATCATTCTGCGGGCTATACCACTGCGTATAGCCTGCAGACTGACCAATCAGGATTTCTAAAAACCCTCTAGAGTGTTCTAATTCCAGATATAGTAGGACTTTGTCATTATAGACTTACTCTTTTGAAGTTCTAGTGTAAACCAGGCGTTACTAGTTCTATCAGTTAAAATTTTCTGCTGTTTTAGAGGTGCCAAGGTATCAGTAATGTGACTCAAATTAGCAATAATAGACTGTGATATAGATGCTAGTGAGTCCTCATTGGTAAATTACAGCCCAGGGCTTAACAGAGGTCTAATTGTTTCCCTACTGATAAGTTTGATGTTTCTGACCAAAGAACCGATCAATCATTTGTGTTTAATCTTTGATGGGAAGTCTGCTATGATAGTGAAATGAATAAACGAGTGGTCAGATCATGGGCAACAGAGTATCTCATAGTCACAACTCTGGATATTAGTTGTAGAGAGCCAATCGAGGGTATGTCGCAGAAGATGTGCTGGGACTCGTACTTTTTGTTCGAATCCCAATTCTAATAATGCCTTCTCCATATCTATAGCCAGAGAGTCTTCTGGATAGTCCAACCACAGGTTGAAGTCACCCATCAGAAAACATCTGGAATTGGTTTTTAAGGAAGGACAATAAAGAATTAGATAGAACTGATGTAAAGTCATCCTTGTGCGATGGAGGTCGATAGATAAGAACCAAGTTAAGGGTAGTTTCTGCATTCATTCCTAATTTAACATGAAGTGATTCTATACTTTCAAAAGTAAAATGTTGTATTTCCCATATATGGAGATCATCCTTAAAAATGAGTGCTACTCCACCTCCCCTTCCCTCTGCTCTTAACACCCTCAAAGAATAAAAAACATCAAATAGGCTTATAATGTGAGGAGTAAACGGAACAAAAGTGCAAAGTGACACAAGTCCCCTATACATCAGGTGGGAAGTGCAGATATTGCAATACATGCTGGTAAAGCTGACACTACTGAGGAATTGCAATTATCTAATGCTAAAACCACACATTTTGTTGTGCAAAACAAGACAAAATGTATAGCCAAGCCATGCAGGAAGTCGGCTAGAGTATCCGGCAGGTGTAAGATACCATAAGGATCTTGCAGCCACCTTAAACATTAATCCTCCGAATGAATGACAGACAATGGGACTTTATAAGTACCTCCTTAAAGGAGATGTGTCTACATTTGGAGAAAGACTTTTCAGTGCTAAACGACAGTACTGAGAATGTAAGTTCCTCCCAATGTATGTCAAATCCCCTGGAATAACATACCAGTAAGTTGAATAGGGGCTAGCCTGGGGACAGTATCCGTATGAATCATCATTGTTTTGCACATTCTCTGCACATGGATGCAGAAACAAAGTAAATTCCCCTCACACATCAAAGCAACTACCTTGGTAATCTCTTTTATGGCTGACTTGAATTTGGTGATGGAATCGATCGTGAGGCTGTAGGATATCAGTGTGGAGATGAGAGCAAACTCTAACCAACCAAATGAAATTCCAAAAACATTGAGAGCGCCTTGGAAAACCAGGATAGTTGTAAAACAAGTCTTTCATTTGTATCTCATTTAGCTACAGGTAGTCCCAACGAAGGTGAACAAAAATACCTCTGAATCAATGTCGGTAAAGAAATGCAACACATGATCAGCTGCAAATGCTGCACAAAGATCTGTTGGCTCCAAGTGTTGATAATAGGGTCATGAAAAGGGGGCCCCCTAAAGATATTGCCTTGAATGCAAAGAAACAGAAAAATATATAAAGAAGATAAAAAAGGCAAGAAGAAAAGATCCCATGCATTTTTGCTCACGTTAGTGCAAAGTGCTGCACTCAAAAGGGTGCACACAATAAAACTAAATCTGATTTGGAATAGTGAGCCGATGCCAAATGAGAGCAACAAGCGGGGGAATCATGAAAAACTAGGGGATATCAGAGACTTTATTGTTTAGAAAATGGTTTAGAAGGGGACCATTTAGGGTGTGGCATGTGGACCAATTTCCCTAGACTGTAAAGACAGTGAGAGTACACCTATAAAGAGACTTCCAAGACTCTTCCATTAATAGGATCTGGTGTATCCTTAGACACACCAACATCTGAAAGGATAAGTAGGGAACCCAGAAGCTTTATTGACTTATATTCCAGGTAAACCAGTACTTTGGTCAGACCATTACTTGGTGACCTGCTTTTTTAAAATGGTCAAAAGGCAGCAAATAGTTATTCCTCTGAAAAGATGGCAACGGTGTTGGCGCTCAGCCAACCTATTGGATCTTTTCTCATTGGTTAAAGATAAATGTAGCGAGGTATCAATAACTATGTTATCAGAGTTCTCTCAGTCACTGCTTGAGGCAGCCGGTAGGGTGGCTCCTCTTTGGCTTATTCAAACCTGGAGGCTGCCTGTGGAACCCTGGTTCTCAGAGGATCTTAAGGCTCTGTGTCGTTTTTTGTGTCAGGCTGAACGCAAGTGGCTGATAGCGTATGATCCTAACCTTAGATTGCATTATAAATC
This sequence comes from Ambystoma mexicanum, assembly GCF_040938575.1. Lineage (NCBI taxonomy): Eukaryota > Metazoa > Chordata > Amphibia > Caudata > Ambystomatidae > Ambystoma > Ambystoma mexicanum. Next base: position 1,238,657,301 of record NC_090930.1, read on the forward strand.
TTGTGCTGCTTCTTATTCGGCAGCTATTGTGGTAGCTAAAAGGACCTTTTATGCTCATAAAATTGATTCTTCGTTAGGTCAACCTAAGGCCCTTTTTTATGGTGGTGAGATCTCTTTCCTCCACAGCCAGACTGACGCCCTCTGTCAGTCCTACACAAGTTCTCTGTTACACATAGGCACAATACTTTACCACAAAAATCAATACCATACGCGCTAATATTGCGCTAGGTATGACGACAATATCTGCCCCTATGTCTGAACCTCCTATAAGCTTGATAGTTCCGTAATGCTGGTCCTCCTTTCCTCTTTTTACTGAAGTAGATGTACTTACTGCCATCCAACATATTAAGTCGGGCCCATTCTGATATCATTCCACTTGCCGTGATGAAGGATATCTCCCCCGTGTTGCTGTGTGAAATTACAGGGGTAGTTAATGCCTTCTGCCAATCTGGCATTATTCCACCAGAGCTTAAGGCTGCTATTCCTCTTCTTAAGAAGCCTTCACATGAACCCATTTTACCTTCTATTTAACGCCCAATTTCACTTCTACCATTTCCTATGAAACTTCTGAAGTCATTGGTTTCCCCCTTGCTGTCTGCCTTTATGGAATCCACAGAGCCCCTTAACCCGGCCCAATCTGGCTTTAGGTCAGGTCAGGGTACTGAGAGTGTTTTCGTCTCAGTCCAAGACGACATGGACAGGCTGGTTGATGCCGGAGGGGTTGGGGCCCTGATTTTATTAAATCATTCAGCAGCATTTGACACCATCGACCACCCCATCCTTCTTGCCCGCCTGGCCCAGCCAGGAATCTTAGGTCAGGTTCTTACCTGGTTCACTTCATTTCTGGCTGAGAGAACCCAAACTCTCTCACTCCCTCCTTTTCTTTCTGGTTCTTTCTCTCTTTGTTGAGGTGTCCCACAGCGATCAGCCTTGTCTCCTTTTCTCTTGTACATTAAAATCTGGCCTCTTGTGGGTCTCATCCGCTCCTTCGGCATCAGGTGCTATTCATATGCCGACAACATTCAGATCCTGATCCGTTTAGATCTTGATCAGGCTGAGTTGTCGTGCCTGTTTCAGTGCCTGACTGCCATGGGGGCTGAAGTTGAACAGAGACAAGACGGAGGTGTTGTGGTGGGCTCTCCCCCTGATGCTTCACTTTGGGTGTCTTCCTTTTGGCCCTCTTCTATTGGCTCTCTTCGGTCTCCACTGTTAAGTTGAAGAACCTGGGTCTAGTGGTCTCTGTTTCACTCTCTATGGAGGCACAGATTGTGGCAGTCTGCCAGGGACGCCACTTTCACCTAAAAATTTGAGAGAAGGTTCTCCCATTTATACCTCCTCATCTTCACTCCCCGGTAGTTGCAGCCCTAGTACTAAGTCATATGGACTATTGTAATTCATTTTATCTGGCCCAACCTAAGGGTCTAGTCCAGCGGCTTCAGCGCCTTCAGAATATGGCTGTGCAGGTGGCTACCGGCTCTACTTACGGGGCTCACATTACTCCGGTTCTGCACTCTTTACACTGGTTGCCTGTCAAACAGTGCATTGCCTTTAAGGCCCTGTACTTGGTGCATCGTGCCCTGCATGATCTAGGGGCAGAATATCTGCAAGAGAAGTTTACTATTCTCCCATGCGGCCATTAAGATCTGTGGCTGCGGGTCTACTTGTAGTTCCCTCTTTTCGATGAACCCGCATTTGTAGGGCGGGTCTTTTCGGTCATCTTGGCTCAACTGTGGAACAGTCTTCCTTTGAATTTGAAAAATATTTCGAATCACTGGGCTTTCAGAAGATCTTTAAAAACACACCTGTTCGAGTAAAAATCTGTCTGCATTGGATATTTGCTTTTCTTCTCTCCTCCAGCACCAGGATTGCTTCGGGTGACCTTGCGCTTAATAAATTCATATAACATAACATAACACATCCCGGATAAGAAATCGATAACTCTCACCCATGGGTACTGTAGGAGAAACTGGCTCAACTTTAAGTCTCGTAGTAAAGGATGGAATGCCACTGAATAAGGCTCGGATTCTGGCCCTTTTTAGGGTTCCTTGCCCTTCAGGTCAATCATGTCATCGGACATTAAGCAAGCTAAATTTAGACATGGTCTCCATGTGCAAAAAATAAATCTGCACTGTTTTTCCAAGGTCGACTGCTCTTTGGTTTGGGAGGCACGATACTTACTATTGCACAGAGGGTTGTATGTGTCTCCACCTCCTGTGACTCAGTATTAATGAGAAGAACAAATACGATGGCACTTCATGAAAAAAGAAAGTGCAAAGTAGATGGTATAATTTGTCCGAATGAAGTGTAGGGTCAGAGGAGTGTCCTCAATGATAGAGCACAGGACTGTAAGGATTGACAAGGGGATGGCACTTGGTTGTGGCTACCATCCACCTTACTGCCAGGTCCAAAGAAGTCGCCATACAGTTGAAACCCAGGGATTAAAAGATTATGTTTAGTGAGATGGACTACTAATAGCAGATTTCTACTCACAAGTATCTCTGATCAATTTTCTAACTTGGATATTCTGTTATTCAAGAAGTGCAGTTGCTCTCCCTGCCAGTGATAGATTGACCCAACGCCCAAATAAGAAAAACAACCAAGGCAAAGCGGGAGGATTATTTTGTGGACTTTTAACTGCTGTTAGAATGTCCTTGGATGTTCCATCGATGGAATATCCTTTTGCTTCTAACTCGCTTTATGCTGCAGATTTGGTTAGAATGATATAAGGGAACAGGATATGCTGTCGATTAATGTCTACTGTTACCGGAAAATAGAGTGTGAGAACAAATTGAGATACAAGTGGGTTGACATATTTAATTGGTGGATCGATCGTGGAAGATCTCATGAAATAGTATGTGCAGGTGATTTTAAATGCTCCTGTCCAACATGAAAACTGTGTTGTCAAAGAACTATATTTTTGCTGAAGATACAAATAGTCAAATGAAACCACAGAATGCTAGTCTTAAGTCAAGGGGACACCGTTGGGTTGGTCAGACTTGTTTTAAAATCAGAACTTGGTGAAAATTAAAGGTGCACCTGTTGTTGGGTGTTGTGTTTGCTGTGCTGTGCTGGAGACGAGCAGGTTAGTGGGTGCTCAGACTTAGGAAGCACATGTGCCTGTCATTTGAAAAGGGCCATCCTCTGAGCCCTTGACGAAGCCCACGTTAAGGGTGTGTATGTTGTTGGGCGTTGTTCAGCGGAGTTGGCATAAACTGTGGAAAAGTACCGGCATCACCTCGCAGGAGCTGGTGAGATAGACTGATGTTATACACACTCACCTAGGACAAAGAAATGCTCCAGTTCAGTTTAGTAGTTTAAATGGCTTGTTGAATATTAGAAATATGTCCTGGGTAGTGGGGGGGGGGACTTCAGACTAAGGTCACCCTTTGAGGTGTCAGGCATGCCCTACCCTGACGACACTAGGACTTTCTCAGGTCCTGTTCAATTATTTGTATTGTATTGTTTGCTAGTGTGGGACTTGCTGAGTGTTGACACAGGGCGTGTAGAGAGCACAGGCACTCAGAAGAGCATATGGAATTCATTAATTAACGAAGACTTGATTCACACATTACAGATTGAATAATGTTGTGAGGACATAGCAACCCACCACAACTTGAACTGAGTTATACTGTTCACCCACATCAATCGAGGGTCATTGATTTTTAACTTGTCCTACAGCTTTTCTGAGCCCATATATTGACAGTTCCTCTATTTCTATTTAATGTGTTCATGTCCCAAGGGTTCCAATTCTTAGTAGATTAGTGGGTCCAGGTTGGTTGAGTCAAGACTGTTGTAGCGACATTTTTGCTGATACGTCTTTGCTGCACGTTTTAACGTTTTAAGTGCAGTTTTAGCACTTTTTTTTAGCTTTGCATAGCTTGCTCATACATAGTTTGCACATATAGAAATGTAATCTGTGTACAGACACAGTTGGGACAGTTTCCACATATATCTTGTGCACATAGTACATAGTATAACCAGTACTTTAGGTGTCCGTGGCTTAGTTCATACAAATAGCCTGTATATATAGTATACCCATTACTTCAGGTGTTGTGGCTTAGAGCGATAAAGTTACCTATAACTGCATACCAGCTCATAAATCATTTACCCCAATTCAGAAATGGCAAAGAGGGGGCAGAACCCCCCCATTGCAAATCAGGGAAAAGAGTGGCCCTATTAACCAATCCCACTGATGAGGCAAATGCAATGATACATGAAATTGCCAGCCTACTTTATTGGATTGAGCTGTAAGCGAGTAGCTCTGCGGTACAATCGATGGGGAGAAAGAAGGTAGGACCAACAGTTTCAAACTGGACCGATAGTAAGGAGAGTTGACCTTATTGTGGTGGGCCACGGAGATACCTCAGACAAGGCAAGGTCTCAGATCAGAAAATTAATAGTGTGCCAGGTCAATACAGAGGACATGCGGAGACCGGCCCAAAACATCCTGGTAAACACTAAAGTCTCCCCACCAGCTTAACTGGAGGTGGGAAAAATCCTCCAAGGATTCAGAATACAAAATGCACCAAATGCATGCAGGGAAAAATGTTATATCAGCCCGAGTGATTTAAACTATCCCACCCCGGCCAGCACTGGGGAGGAAGAAACTGAATTACCAATAGAGCAGGAACCCAACTTGGTCACCTACACCCAGCTACTTTCCCCAGTTGACACAGATTCAGAAACTATAGTGGAGGGTGCTGACATTGTCAAAATTCTCCCAGCATCACAGGATAGGAAGGGTCTGTCTCGAGGGCATGGACTCACCCACCATAACAAATATACCGGTGAAGGTTATAAGATCCTGCAACCCATCCTAACCTAATGTAGCAGGACATTGAGCGGTTACAAGGAGAGGCGGGGGTGTTAGGGTAGATATATAAGAAACTAGGGCACTTATAAAGTCTTTCATTATAAAGTCTTTCATAGAGGGGGAGGGGCTCGTAATGAAAACTAGCACAATCCCTAAGGAGACCCGGATATGACATGATCGCAAGAAAACACAGATTGTAAATATATTAACCCTATGGACAGTGTAGTTTGAGTTTTAGAAGCACATGTGGGTGCTAAAGACTAAAAGATCTAAATAAATCCCAAATCAAGCCTCAAAAGACACGAGGGGAGGCAGTTATCAGGCCAACAATAGTGCCTGCATTCAAGAAATCGTTTTATCTAGCAAATGTGCCTAAGTTAGGAAACTCTACTCATGAATCAAATGAGGGCTTCAATAACAAGGTTATTCATTGGCTGAGATGTAAGAGCCAATGCATTTTTGTCATACAGAGTGACATAGTATCTTCCACTTTCATGGCAGAACCTAACCAGACGGACTGTATTAAAGTAAAGGTAGTGGGGGAACAAGTGGTAGAAAGCAATCTAGCAAAGGAACAGCACGCTCTAACATTGTAGGGTCATGAAAGTGAAATTAGAACAAGCCGCTGACAGCCAAGAGGTCACCAACAAAAGGACCATGTAGGGCTTGCTATAACCCAGGTCGACAATTCCACCGCTTTCCCGTTGATCCATTTTCAGGCAGCTTGAATAGAAACTATGAAACCTGCCTCAAAAGCTATGATATGATATGATAAGTCATTTATATAATGCGCCTGTACACAAGTGTTTATGGGTGCAACAAGACAAGGAGGGGGAAACAGAAGGAGGACAAACAGTGATCTTACTAGGCCTTGTGTCAATAAAGTCGCACAAGTGCAGGGAAGAGGGAGGGGTGAAGTGGCAAGGGATTTGGGGGGCAGGAGTAGTGCAGGTGATTCAATAAGTGCTGCCAGAGAGTGGCTCTGAAGTGCTGCGAGAAGGGACTGTATGGTTACAGATACAGACCCTTAAGTGATGAGGGGACCCAGAGGCAGTGCAAGGGCAACTGGACATGCAGGAGCCTGGGTCCAAGTTCAGGGGTGGCCAGGTGTCCAGTGTGTGGAGCTATCAGGGACTTTAGCAGGCGAGAGGAAGAGAGAAAGCAGAAGCGAAAAGGAAGGTCTTGAGTTCCTTCCGCAGTTGGGTCAGCTCAAGTTTGAGAGAGGCAGCGAGGCTGTTCCAGAGGGAGGCACTAGCTGAGGAAAGAGATCTGCCCCCATTCTCTGTTTGGTAAAGCGTCTGACCTTCAGAGAATTGGAGGTGGATGAGAAGAGAGATTGAGAAGGAAGATGTTTAGGAAGAGAACGTTGTAGGTAGTGCAGTCCCAGGCCCCAGTAAGCCTTGTGGACGATGCAGTGTGTCTTGAACTTGATCCTCGCAGCCACAGGAGCCAGTGCAGAGATTTCAGAGCTGGATAGATACGAGTCCTGGACTTGAGGCCAAGGATAAGTCTCATTAGAGGCAGGCAGATTTAGAAAGAGGCTGTTACAATAGTCCAGCCTGGAGAGGACCAGAGCTCTAGAGACAGTGAGCTTCTGGGGGAAAGTGAGAACAGGCAGAATACCTCTGAGGAGTTGCTGCTGAAAGTGAGACTTCTTAAAGACATTGGAGATGTGAGGAGAGAAGGAGAGGGTGGAGTTGAAGATGACACCATGGTTCTTAGCCTCACAGGAAGGAGCAGGAAGAGGGCTTGGGGGTGGGGACCCAGAGAGAGAGAGGAAAGGAGGGAGCAGGTGAGGTGTCCCGATGAGGAGCATCTTGGTCCTACTGGCATTAAGGCAGAGATCATTGGCAGCAGACCATTCCTGAATTGCGGCCAGACAGTCTGGTATGAAAGAAGGAGCAGAAGCGGCTGAGGGGAGCCTGAAGGAGAGCTGGGTGCCATTCACATAACACTGAAAGTTAGAACAGAATGTAGTGATGCAGTGGGCCAGAGATGGCAGGTATTTGTTGAATAACCAGGGAGAAAGGTTAGACCCCTGAGGAACACCACAAGTAGAGAGAGAGATTGAAGAGATGAAAGACCCCAGTTGGACCTGGGAGGGACAGTCAGTGAGAAAGGAGGTCAACCAGGACAGGGCCTGACCAGTGATACCTAAGTTTTCACAGAAGTGATTCAGCAGAATGGCATGGTTTGACCGTGTCAAACGTGGAGAATAGATTGAGGAGAATGAGGACAGCAGGAAGATTAGAGTCAAGATTAGAGAGCAAATCTTCACAGGTTTTCAGGAGAGCAGTTTCCATGCTTCTGGTAGCTCTGACCAGACTGGTGGTCATGGAGACAACCAACAGATTCTGTATGCAGATTAAGCAGGGAGATGGTCAGCTTTTCCAGGAGTTTGCCCAGGAAAGGTAGATCAGGCAGTAGTTTGCCAGAGAGGAAGGATCGGCAGAAGGCTTTTTCAGGAGGGGGAGGGTTTTAGGGATGGGGAGAACATTTCTGTGGCAAAACAGTGAGTGCAGAAATCGGCCAAGGCAGCAACAAGGCTGTCGATGTGGTCCTTGATGGTTCTGGATGAGCAGGGGAACACCTGCTTGGACGATACTTTCATAGATTGGACTTCTGGGAGGGAAAAGGATAGGTGGAGACTGCAGCAGGATTGGTCAGCTCCTTGCAGATTTTGAAGAGTGTAGCTGTGTTGTTAGAGGCCGCAAAGACTCAGGCTTGGATGTAGGCTCTCTTCTTGGACAGAACAGGCCAGCTTGTCCAAGGATGCGCCTGATGCCCCCCACTTCCTCTCAGCCACCCTGCACTTGTGTTTAAGAGTAGTGAGGTCAAGTCAAACCAAGAGTTGCACATGGAGGTGGGCTTCAAATGGATCCTCATGACAGGGTCAATGACATCACTAGTGTTAGTGATAGCTAGATGCAGGTTAGAGAGGGCTGTGTCAGAGTGTAAGTCAGCCGCAGGCATATTAGGAGTTGAGAAAGTAGTGGCAAAGGCCTCCACTGACATACGCTTCATGGGACAGATGGCCGAGAAGGTGGGTGACAGTGCAGGGCTTGGCTTCACCTGGGGGGCAGAGGGCATCAGATGGGAAAAGAGAAGAAAGTGGTTGGTCCAAGAGAGAGTAGTGGTGAGAGGCTTTGAGAGGGGGATGTCAGAGGAGATGAGAACACCGAGGATGTACCCAGCAAAGTGTGTTGGGTAAGAGGGTAGAATATAAAGAGAGAGAGAGATTTGTAGAGATTGCAAAAGAGCCCAGAATAGTGGTTAGAAGAATCCAGATGGATGTTGAGGTCTCCAAAAAGGAGAAGTTGTGAGGTAGAGGCAAGGAGAAAGGAGCAGATGCCAGCCCATTCAGAGAGGAAGAGGACAACCTGGCCAGGTGGCCGGTAAATCTGTAAATGATGGCCACAGTAAGAGCGAGGTCAGGAGAGATAGAGAGCCTGCAGACCAGGCATTCAAAGGCAGAGTAGGCCTGCATAGGAATAAAAGAAGCAGGGATCCACTCTAGAAATAACAGAGCTAGTCCACCTCCTCGACGGCTGGTTCTGGGTTTGGAGAGGATCTTGTAACCTTTGGGGAGGTGATTACCAAAACACATGACAAAGCTGGCTGTGAACCATGTCTCAGTGAGATGTCAGAGGAGTGCTTGACAGCAGAGCGAGAGTTGAGTGTAGCGATGTGGAGCAGATTGACACATTTGAAAGACTTCATTGCAGGGGTACAGGAAGAGGTATGCTGTGCGGAGGTGGCAGACGGGACCGAGAGTGGGCAGAGGAGGAAGAAGGAGATGGCAGAGTAGACATAGAGGGTGCCAGACAAGTGGCAGAGGAAGAAGATGCCAGAGTAGCCAGAGACGATGAGGATGGAGCCGGAGAGGTGGCAGAAGAAGGAGGTGGCGGTGGAGCCAGAGGGGTGGAGGTAGGAGAAGCAGGAGAAGGAAGGAAGTTGATAAGATGTGGTAAATGCCTATTGAAATGGACGAGACTGGGCTGAGGGCCCTGGACCAAGACAGTGCCATTCAGATTGACATGAATTATAGTCTTGGAGGAGTGTGAAGGGGGCCAGGAGGACCTCCCACCGAGTGCCACCGAGTACCACCATTAGTGGGAGATGAGGAAAAAGGGGAGAGAACAGAGACCATATGGGGGGTCCATAGACCTGGATATGGAACGACAAAGAGGATGCCAGTAATGGTCTATCTAGAGGAAGCGCTGATGTAGCTGTCAGCAACAGGGAGGCCTAGGTTGGAGACCAGGATGTCCCTTTTGAACGTCTTCCTACCAGACCTAGTGAGAGGGATAGGATAGGAGATAGAGTAGCACAGATGGAGATGCACAGCCCGGAGTCACACAACTCACGATGCACAGTGGGGGTGGAGGGATGGTGGGATCACAACAAAGGAAGGCACAGGGGGAGAACAAGTAACACACAACAGTGACTGGAACATACCCAATATTATACTTTTTTCTTGACAAATAAATGACTACAGATTCCATGAGCACTATCCTCAATTGTGCTAGAATAATAAATACCATAAACACTTCAATAATACAATTTCACCATATTGCAAATATTGTTTTCTTTCCCTACAGTATCTAGAATTACTGTACACATTGTACTGTGGCCAGTGGCCAGATTCTTGCGAGCATGGACATAAGATTAGAATTAAACCATATAATAAGTATGTACAATAAACCTGCAAATAACATGACTTACCCAGAACCCCCCCAATCCCAACAACATGGCAGACATATGTTCTTCTCCACAAACAGAAGAGTTGACCGCAGATTCGGCAGCACCTGCACAGCTTTTTTTGCCTATAAAAACAGCTCCAACTTCCATTTTTTCCACTCCCTCACCCTTAGCAGTCACTCTTTTACGGAATACGGTTCAGTCTGTCTGGTGCGCTCTAGAAATCTCTCAAAATCAAAACTTTTGCCCACAAAATCACCCCAAATGTATTTTCCAGATTTTTCCCTCATCCCGCTGTCCGCGGACAAAGTCTGTGGTCCACGGATACAACATGGTGACCCTTTTTTAAAATGATGACGCACCTCACGTTTTTCAACATCCAATCGTGTGAATGTTTGTTGTCCGCAGGCACCAAGCGCCCCCCCCTGATGGGCCAGATGCACTGCGTACACCAAACCAGGAAATTAGTCCACAGACAGGACATAGATATCACTACTTTTTGGCCATTTTTAACAAAAACTACTGGATGGATTATCACCATATTTGCAAAAAAGTGCTTTCAGGACCAAGCCGCCACTCCTTGCACAAGTTTGGTGGAAATCCATCCAGCGGTTTAGGCCATAGGCATGAGCAATTTTTATTTTCCATTATGCCTATGAGGATTTCAAAAGTTTAGGGACTCCCCAATAACCCCTGCCCCACCCCAATAACCCATGCCCCAAATTTTGCACTATCCCTCGCAGATACCTATAGATGTTTTTTGCAAGGTTTCCTGAGGATTCGTCAAACAATGCCAAAGTTATAAGCAACCCAAAAACTGCTCTTTCTATGAGTTGAGCAACTTAACCATAATTACATGCCCGCCATTTAATATCAATGATTCTGTCTAGACCCCAGACATCTTCACAGCGCACAAAGTATATAAGATTAACTTCTAATCTGAATGCAAAGAACAACTGAGAGATTCGTTAATATATTAAGATCTATAATATGTTGGAAACCATGTCATGATGTATAAACATTTGCCTGAAGTAACTGTTAAGTGATTAGCACCGACAGAGTTAACAAGGCTGCCAGATGCTGAGAGCATTCTTAGCTGTCAAATAGCAATAGAGATCTCCGGAGAATGGTGTTAAGTGACACATGACACCTCTTGCTCATTACCTTACAGGAGAAGTTACCCAATGAAGGCAGTACGTTCTATTGTGAAAGTTGATTATAGCTGCCAAATGAAGAATGACTTGCAAACAGACCCGCAAATGCCAGGACTAGATGCCAATCTCTTTTCGCAGAAATAACGCTCCTGATTTGGAGCACTTGTAACACTGGTGTGATTCTATGAGCCCGATATAAAGAGCTCTGTTTCAAGTAAATATAAGCACAAACTCGTGCATCTCCTTCACTTGCAAATAAAAAGATGGGAATTCACAGTGGGTGATACGTATGTCTGATTTACAAAAACCGTTTTGAATGGGAGAGTGCCATTTAAATACGCTTTGTAAATCAGGCACAGAATAGACTCACACACCCAGACGCTGCGTTGTATTCTGTGTGCAATCATGCAAGCCTGGTTGGGGGACAGTCATGTTCTCACAATTTGGCACCATTATGATGAATGGCATTGGAGCATTTACAATTTGCAAATGCATAAACGGCAAAAGGAACAACAATGCAAATACCATTTGACAATGGCACTGCTTTTGTTTCGACAATGCCCTTTAAAGCACATGCAAATACAATGACATAACAAAAAACAGGAGGCATGGTGGGAGGTCATCAGTAATCACAGGAGCAATGCATCAAATAATACAAAAGAAAGACATAATACAACAGGTGCTGAGGCATATCATATAACGTGAAAATGACATTGTAACAAGTAAATAAAAGGGTTAAATGCGAGTCATATTAAAAATGTGTGCCTTCAGCAGGAAACTTTAGCCCTCCATTAGTGAGGAATTCAGGGGAAGCATGAGTCGAGGGACTGTGCAGTGTGTGGGGTGCCTGAGACTGTGGGACATTTTTTGCTTAGGTGTGAGAGACATGTTGTGGAGAGAGAATTGATGAGGGTTCGGTTGTCTGCGCTGGGTGTGGCTGAGATGAGTGGGAAGGCTTTGCTGGGAGGTGATGGGGTGAGAGGCAGGAGGAGGAGCAGTGTGTTGTTGGATTTTGTGAGACAGACAGGGCGGTGGGAGGAGTTGTGAGTTTATGTGGGCTATGTGTTGATTGGTGGGTTGGTGCACATCATCCTTTTGGATGGGGAAGCGCCTGTGTGGGTCTGCCCATGCATTCGGTAATTTAGAAGAAGAAGAAGAAGTGAGGAATTCAATCACTGGTAGATAGATATCCTTTCTGCAGGGTAATATGTGTTCAAAGCAATGCCTTTGTTTCACATTATCATATATTGGGGTAGTGATGTGCATTGTTTTCAAATCATGGCTCTAGTTTCCGGTGAGTAAACCACTTTTGAGCTATAATAAGCTTAGTTTTCGGTTTCCAGGCTTTATCGAGGTAAGTAGATACAGCAAAAACCACATCCACGTATTTCGTGGTTTTACATAAATGCATTCAAATTCATCACATTGTGATTCCTTAAGCATTGCTTCAAGTTTCCATACCTGATAATATTGAAAGTTAAACAGAAAATGTTGGATGGTTTATTTAAAATGTAAACAAAAAGGGGAACATCTTTGAAGAGCCAGATTTTAATCGACTCATAAATGTTGCTAGTGGTAGTATGCCAGCTCTTAGTTTGAAATATAGACAGTGGACATGTGGAACACTGATTTGGTCAAAGTATTTCTCACATTGCCTGTCTTCTCTAAAGGGTAAGTACAAAGATAAAAGGGGGCAAGGGCATGAGTGGACCATTATGCATTGTTCATTCCACTCAATCGCAAGATTCTTTAGGGTGCCCTTTGAAGTATTGGTAATTACATTAGGTGTCATCCAACACTGGATTACCCCTACAGCCCAGGCCATAGAGTTGACATGCTTCACCGTTGGCAGTGAGCTACCATTTGGATGTTGAAGCATGTCTATCAGAGCCTCTCTGTATTTAAAAAGTCTAGGGGAAAAACAGAGTCAAAGCCTGAAGAATAAAGGACATAACAACAGAATTCTGCTGATAGGTTGATAGTTTAATTCACAGTAAATAATTGAGTTGGAGGTTGATTTAGTAAGGAACAGCATCCGTTTTAAGAAAACATTTTCCAGACTTGTCAGCTGGCGATTTTGGGAGTAACCTCACAGCTCGACCCCATAACTGGCAGCATGTCTCGCTTTGTCTGTGTGCACATCTAAGGTTGGTCCCACAACCCATGGCCATGGTGTTTGGCAAATTTTATAGGGCTCAATGGGAATGGGGAAGGTGCTAATAACGGGCCCGCGAATAGCAGGCCTGTTATTAGCACCATGGTTCCTTAGCGGGACCCGTCAAGGATGTGTGGTCAGACCACACGTCCTTGACGGTTCCCACTAAGGGACCTCGGAATTGAGCGGTAAGGAATTACCGGAACCGGTCTCCTTACCGGTGCCCGGTATCCCTTACCGCCCAACTCATAATGATCCCCCATGGTCTTTGTTGTCGATATGTTAAGATCCAGAACCTTTTCTGTACACAGCTTGACAGATTTCGCTAGTCGCATGATTTGCTAATAACAAGATAGGTGTTTTTTCATTATTAAACGTTGGGCATCTTGCTGCATCTCCAACAGATCTTTTGCTATTTCATTAATATAGATGCAAAAGAAGAATGTTGCCAGAATGTACACCTGTCGTGCTCCCTTCTGAACATCAAAGGGCTGCGTGTTTTCTCCCCCTATGCGCAATCTTACTACCACAGAATTATCTGAATAAAGGCCAAAGATAGCTTTTCTCAATGCCGCTGGAAAATCTTGTCTTATTAGCGAAATTCAAATCCAAAGACCCGATCAAACAGCGTCTTGATGTCCACGAGCACATTGCACAAAGTTTACATTTTCTAAGTTACATATTTTTGGGTGAAGAGGAACAATCTACAGCACTTACCTACTCTGCTGAGACCTTTTTGTAAGCCAGTTTGAATGTGTGAGATCAGGTTGTTTTCTTTCAACCCTTCCTCTAGCCTTAGTTGGAGAATCTGTCCACAGCTTTTTATGGTACTATCCAAAAGGTATACAGGTTGATAATTCCCTGGTTTATTTCTTCCTCTAGTTTAAAAAAATATATATATCGGAACAATGGTGTCTGATCTCCAAGAATCAGGGGTCTTCCCTTGGGCACAGAGTTCATTAAATACAGCGGTATGATATAGGGCCCATATATCAATCTTGTCTTTAAATAAATCAATAATGAAACCAGATGGTCGTGGAGCATTATTTGAAGATTGGGATTGTATTGGTTTTATGACTAACTGATTGTGAAAATCCAAGGTTCGGGTTGGAAAGTAATTACTCTGTATTGTTTCGTTCCGGACCAGAAGAGTAAAGCTTTGTTCCCTGTAAAGTGTTGAGAAGTGCGTATACCGCTCGTTCTTCAGTATGCATACTTCTAGTCGTGTATAACAATTTTCTGAACTCATATGAATTATTTTCCAAAATACTGTCTCATTTTTAGTGGTGGTTCCCTTCAATCCCAGAGATGTCTTGCAAGTTGTTATTTGTTCCCTTTAGAATCAAGGCTAGCAATCCTGACCCTTGCAGGTGACACTTCGTTGGAAGCTTTAACTAATTTAAGTAACTGTGATGTCCTTTCTGCAGTCTTTATCATACCAAGATATGTTTCGATTTTGTCGTAGTGCATTTTTCACTGATGGTTTCATGTTCTTTGAAATAAATAAATGTTTTATTTCACTTTCAAAGTTATTAAGAATACCTGAACAATTATTTGTTTTCAGATTGGTTAATGTTGCATTTAAAGATGGGCAGGGTCTGTCGGTAATACAAAGGACACCTGTGGACAATTAATGTTATTCCATTTGATCTGTTTTCAAGCTCCCTGAGTTGATAACAGATGGTACACCCCTTATTTCCCACCGCTCTAACCTTAGGGAAAGGGGATTGTGGTAGCTTTGACTTTAAAACATCTCGCTCTAGCCCATTCGTCTATATTCAGTAGAATGTCATCAATTGTTGATTGGTCTCTTTCATGTCTTAATGTATTCTGAGCTGTTCCATCTGCTTTCACTCTCCCATTACATTCCCTCAGCCCCAGCTTTAGTGGCAAAATATCCCAACTAACTTCTTCCTCTAAAGTAATTCCGGAGATAGCGTCCAGAGGTTTGAATTTAAGATTACACTCCCTGGCAACCATAGAAATACATTCACCTCTTGATGGTTTTCTCCAGTGCTCCCACCTTTTGTCCATCAAGCCTAGGGTACTAATCCTGCCTCTACTCTTGGACGATTATAAAGAATCCCTAAAAGTAATAACAAGAGTGGATTTGTTTTCGATAGGAGCACTTGCACATCATTAGAATCACAGATGAGCACAATGTCATGTTCATAACATTTAACTTTTAACCATGTTACAAGGCCCCCACTGTGACGTCCTTGTTTGCTTTTGATGCAGGGGTGGAGTAGCATGCATACCCATCTAAATAGATTGGTTCAATGGCCCAGGTCTCCTGGAAACAAATAATAGTCGTCTCCTGAATAGGTTTGGGTTTGCCCCAAAAGACCGAAAAAAAAGAATGAATGCTCAATTAGTGTGCTTTCAGCCTGGTTGAAAATACTGAATCACAAAATACTGAACAAGGGGAGCGGAGGTTACATGGGTGTCACCTGCTCCCCTAGTTCGGTATTAGGTGATTCGGGTGTCGCAGGGCTGTCCCAGCATACATTACATGTGTGGCGGGGGACACAAAAACAGATCGAATTACAAAATGTGAACAGTGGGGTTCACAATTTGGAAATTCGATCTTTTGGGACTCGATCTTTTAACGTCCATAGGTTCCACTATAGGGCCGTCACGTTTCCATTCAGGCAAGCTATGTTCCATGAGAGAACAGCTGTAGTCTGTTTATAATCTGTTCCCCCAACCAACCTCATGGGCACTGCATTCCCCAGAGATGTGATGGGTGTTAGAGGTCATCATTTACTCTGTTCTCCACTAACAGTCTCATCCTCTGTCATTGTACAGATTCCTGCAACAGCCATGTTACTTAGGAGTTCTGGCGGCTTTTGTACAACATTCATATTTGTTAAGGGTTTACTCATACTACCAGGCACTTGTTTATTTATGCTCTGGTTTATCTCAGGAAGAGGTGATATGTCATCCGATGCTGCCTTTATTTGGATACCTGTGCCAGAAGGTGATAACATTCTGTATTTGATTGCTGGAAGTCCACCAACAATAGACGTAAAACAAACAGACATTGTTATGTAATCAAGGCCATTCTTTGGCGTGTCCCTATGCCTGGAGATATCCAATATATCCATCCGTATAACGGAATGGCTGCCTTTAACATGGCGGAGCCAATGAATGGTCTTCTTCACGAGTTTATCTCCCCTTTCCCATGAGCTACGGTTTAGAGCTGGTACATTTACTAAACACACTACATTAGTTTCCGTCCCTTTTATTTCAGTATGGATCTGTTTTTGTCTAAGCTTGCCTTTGTATTGCTCACACCCTTGATGGCAAGTTTAGATGTCTTCAATAAGCGTGACAGGTTGGCCGCAGAAAGTTGATAGAAAACCTTATTCACGTTTGCAATAAAACTATCATTTTGAGGTCTCCCTGTGGTGTTATTTTGTTTGGGTCTTCGTGCCTTCCCATTGCTTTTCCAGCCGATACAGGGACAAGAATGGATCCATGTCCAATTATTTCATTAGCTTTGGGCATGTTGTGGGGCACCCTACTACCAAATGTTTATCTCCAACTGTAGCTATGTTCAGATGTTCCACACACTCATTGAGTCATTGAAGAGAATTATCTCCACTGTGGAAATTAGCAGACTCCTTTCCCTTTTGTGAGAAAGGCAACCCTTGGCCTGGGGCCTATCCAATTTATCATTTGCTGATATGGGAAATCTTTATTTTTATTTTTTAATGTTAGACTTTGCTTCTTCTATTTTTCGTTTTGGTTCACCGCGAGTTGAACACACCCTCCTCTTGGTATTTAACTTATTATTTGGCGAGGACAGTGTTCGTTTTTTCCCCCCATCAAATCATCCAAAACTTCATAACAAAATGAAATGCAGCACAGATCTATTTGCATTAGTACGAATAGGTTTTGCACAGGCGCATACTTCATTTCCTCGTGTGTAAAAAGCCTTAGAGGTGGCAACTTTCCTTGCAAACAGGCACAGGAAAATGTGTTTGTTTCTGTGCACTTAATGCACATCTCACTTGTGAATTCGAGTGTATAGAAACACAAACTGATTCACAGAAATGTGCAAAGGGATTACCAAAGGGGATTAAAATGTGGGCGTGTATGATACCCACATTCAGAGTCTCTTCGTAAATTCTATTGCAAATTTCTTGGCACTAACAAATATATTGAGAATTGGGCCCAATGACTATATATAAGTGTATGGTGTGCACGCGTTGGAATCTGCAGGTATACGATATATATGGCTCTCCCAATCATGTTTCCTCAAACTTTACAATTGAGTGAATTATCCACTTGGATCCTCAGAAATCATCAACTAAAATGTTCTTCATTTAACAGCATAACAACAAGGACACTCCTCAGGCTCAGAGGTGGACAAGGATAGAGTGGCCTGTAGATTCAGCAACATGGACAAATAGTGAAATTAAAAATATGGAGGAGCTGCATAAGAGTCTGTCACATAATAATTGAGCCTCAGAAAGGCCAGTGTGGAGAGGGCTCATTCTTTCAAATGTGTGGGATGGCATTAAACAGCAGGCTCGTATCTTAGGCTAGGCCGTTTGGCCACACAAATGTTAGCAAATGGGTGCTCCATGTGCTATCTTTGATTAATCCCCTTTTTCTTTTTCTTTGTGAACATTATTTTATTGCCTGATACTGTTGCTTTTCGAATTGATATTTTGCTTTAAATGATTTGAAAGATTGCCAAGTATTAATTTTGACAGATAATAAACACTCATGCTATTTACAGTGCCTCAGTACAGAGTTGTATGGGTTGCCAACACACTTCAACAGGAAATAAGATGGCATGAGCAGGAAAGTTAAACTTACTGGTTACATTTTTTATTTGTTTTCTTTTAATAAGGAGTCACTGTTAAGACCACGGAGGTTATGGAGTTTTTTTTAAAATTTTTTAATTTTTTTATTTGTGTATATTCTATTACAAAGTAACACAATCTTTACAAAATAGAAATGTTTAAGTAAAAATCTGAATATAAAACATTTGCAAATTCATTAACTCCTAAGTTTAAAATATAAAATCTTCATACAATAAAAAAAAGGAAAAAAAGGAATATCGACACAAACATACACAGATTTAAGATGTAATATCGATGGTATATCACTTCGCCTGAATTTGATGAATTAGCCTATTTGACTTCTCAATCAATGACGTTAGCATACTTGTCTAATTCTTTTTCTATCGATTTACATAGACTTGTTAGGGTGTATATGAGAGGTTTATAATTGCCCTGCATCATTCTGGCCCAGAGGAATACCAGACAATCAGTGTAATTAATGTTTACAAATTTCATTAGTAAAACTGTTCTCTGACATTTAAAATGAGGACAATATAAAATCAAATGCTTTAGTGTTTCATTAGTTTCAGTACACATGGGAAATCTGCAATGCTTATTTGCAACATTCATCTTGTAACCAGCCCAGTTTGAGATCCTTTCCTTGGTATGTAACAGATTGAATTTAAACCATAGATAAGTCTTACGAGTGTAGTTACAAGGAAATAACACTATATGATCATATCTCGGTATACGTTTTCGTGTGAATAGGTGATATTCTTTATAAAGTTTGTATGTTCCTATTTGATTGATGGTTATGCACCAATCAAATTCGAACAACTTTTTCTTAGCATATGCAGGTCTAGTGTAAACGTCATCGACTGTGATATTGATTTCATTGAGGATGACATGTACTCTTTTCAAGTATTGGACCATCAAGGTCGTTGGCATTAGCTCAATTGTTTGCTTCATATCCACATATAGAGAATTCGTCGTAGGATAGCTTATTTTGGCAAAGTTTGTTAAGAGTCGCCATTTCCAACGAGTGGATAGCGCCACTAGGCCCAGCTCATGCCTTAGAACTGCATTGGGTAGTGGCATTGGAAGGGACATAGCTCGTTTCAGAGATGTTCCTTGCAATTGGTCCAGTATCATTCCCATTTCACCCAGACATATACCAAGCGAGTAAAGAATAACGCTTTCAACTTTCAACGTGAAGAACTCAATGAGAGGAGTTAGCGAGAACTTGCAATATTTCGCATATATAATTTTTAACTGTGATATAAGTGGTCTGATTTTATTGTTACAAAGGTCAGTCCACAGTTTGATGGAATTCTTCTCTGATAGATAATACCCTAGATAGATCGTTTGTACAATAGAGGGAATGGTAGTTTGCATCATATGCCATTGGAATTTTCCAGTTCGCTTCTGAACACCAAATTTCATTACTGCTGTTTTAGCAGGATTAGGCGGTAAATTGTGTGCTATTGCGAATTCTTCGAATAACTGTAGTTTGAATTGAAGGCCCGCCGGAGTCGGATCGAATATAATGATATTATCAGCAAAGGCGAGCCATTTTAAATGAATAAGGCCAACTTTTACAGAAAACATGTTTTTTACATCCCATTCTTTGTCGAGATCTGCAAGGTATAAATTGAAAAAAGTAGCGGCTAAATTGCAACCTTGCTTTAGGCCTATTTCTGTGGTGATAGGTTTGGTGGTGCGCCCTTCCGAGGTAAGTTTGATTTTATAAGACGTATTGGTGTGGAGGGCTGTAAACCAATAAATTAGCACTGGAGGGATTCCCTATGGAGGTTTGTTGACATTGTTTGCAGGGGACCCCCCACGTTAGCTCTTACATGCTGTTGGGTATTCCACATGCAATTTTTTAAATATACAACATGGACTGCAAAGTAAAGAGTAAAAACAGATCCTGTGGGAATCCATTGCTTGTAAACCTCCATGAAAATATCATGTAGGCATAATAGCATGTGCACTTTGAAGTTGGAAGAGGTGTACATGGCAATACCTTGCTTTTACACCTTACTTTTGCATTCCATCACTTTGGAAGTGAAAGCCTATGTGCTATAAATGTATTAATTAAAACGGACTCTCATCTGTTGGATTCAGGGTTGTGGGTGGCTTATTAATTGTAGACATTCACGATTAGCCATGGAATGGTCCTGAATTCATGCTCATGTGTACATTGTGCTGGCATCTTCAGTGTTAAAGTACTTCGTGTTTGTTACCTCTCATGTCTCAGAAAGCCACACGATACTTACATTTCGCCATAACTCATATTCACCAAAGCATTCACTTAGACTCCTGCAGCTCACCAATACAATAACACAACAAAGTTCTACCTTGGGATACACAATAGTGGAGGCCAATATGAGTGCTCATCCAGAAAATGAATGCACAGGCTTTCTTGGTCACACTGGCACATTTTTTTAATTAGTTGTCGTATTGCCATTATTACTGGTGCAACTGAAACATTTTTCCATTTTCTGCTCAGACATTTAAGCTTCTAAGCACATGTCCTGACAGAGATTTTCAGAAAGTGCTCTTGCGAATGGCACATTAATTAGTTCCTTGGTATCTTCATATCATGTTATAATGGGCTGTGCTCTCATCCACGTCATAGTTCCCAGTGTGGTGCTTAAACTGTAGAGGACATTCTCAGCTAAAAACCCTAACAGACCTTCAAGAAAGACAGGTTCTTACAGCTAATTTGCTCCTTACAAGCACCTGTCTTGATGTGGATATATAGCTAACACTAAAAACGTATCTTGACAAATAGCTCTGTCTTTGAATAGGAACTATAGCTCACACATTAAGCAATGTCTTGCAATGTGTTTGATTCTATTTAATGTGTAACTTGTCGTATGACACAACTGGAAAAAGGGGAAAGAGTACAAGGCCTTGGATGAATTAGAAATGGTATAGACCAATTAAACTGATATGACCACATTTCAAGTAATATAAGAAGGCACAGGCTAGTGATGATTGGTAATCAGATATTAATTATTGGGTGAGCAGAATAACAGACAGTTGCAGAGGAGGAGATGAAAATCAGGCAAGTTACTGTAGCTTTGCTTTAGTAGGATACAATCCAGTCTTCGTTTGAAACCCCTTTATGATTCAAGTAGCTAAATTCAAGTAGCAGGTTATTCCACAGATTGGATCCTTGGACTGCAATCAGTTTAATCCTGTTTACTGCTTTGTTTGTGACCTTCAGATGAAGACTTTGAGCTAGGGTGGATCTCAATTGTCTCATTGGTTGGTAATTTGGAAGCAGCTTAGTTAAGTGTTTTTTTTCTCCAGTGGCATTTGTGTGCTAAACAGGATCATTTTGTCAAGTGGGAGATGGCAAAGGGAGCTCAGTTGTAGTATGTTGTGGTCATGTTCGTTTTCAAATTAAAAACGTCCCTGGCTCCTCTATGAAGATTGCTTGTTGGAGGATTTGGGTAGACTCATATACATTAAGTAACAGTACTTCAGGAACAATGATTGTATTTGCTGTATGATATGATATGATATGGCATTTATAACGCGCCTATACACAAGTGTATCAAGGCGCGACGAGGCAGGGGAGGGAAAACAGTGGAAAGACAGACAAACAATCCTACTAGGCCAGGTGTCAATCAGATCGCGCAAGTGCAAGGGTAGGGAGAGAGGGAAAAGTGCCTAGGGGAAGGGAGATGGGGAAGTGCAGTACATGGGATAGAAGAATAAATATGATAGGTAAACCGGGGATATCAGCAGGTGAGAGAGGCAGAGAAAGCAGAAGAAAAGAGGAAGGTTTTGAGGTGTTTCCGGAACCGAAGATGGTTCTCCTCAAGTTTCAGGGAGGCAGGAAGGCTGTTCCAGAGGGAGGTCCCGCCGAAGAGAGAGAGATCGACCCCCAACTTGTTGCTTGCAGAAGCGGCTGACCCTGGGGGATTTGGAGGCGGATGAGCGAAGAGCTTGAGAAGGAAGATATTTAGGAAGATGGCCTTGTGGATAATGCAGAGGGTTTTGAACTTAATCCGTGAAGTGACTGGGAGCCAGTGCAAAGATTTCAGTCCAGGAGAGATACGATCCCTGGGCTTGAGGCCACGGACAAGTCTTGCAGTCCTCTTTTGGATAATTTGCAGAGGGCGGAGAGTAGAGGCAAGCAGGTTTAGATAGAGGCTGTTGCAATAGTCCAGCCTAGAGAGAACCAGGGCTCTGGAGACGGTGAGTAGTTGATGATGAAGATTGCAAAAAGAGTGATTTTTTTAATGAGTGGTGTTTATGGTTGACATTACAAGTAAGTGCATTCATTTGCTGTTCAAATGAAAGGTGAGCATCAAAAACGTTGCTATAAACAACTTTTGATTTCTTTGTTTAATACGTTGTTTTCAGACTTTCGCAGAAAGCCATACAAACACACAAAAGTATACACACATTACATAGCACTTGTTTACAATATTATTCTGCCTATGATGACTGAAAACATGAAACAACTGAAATAATTTCAAACGTGTATTAACTAGAGCAGTATATAATATCATTTAATCCTATTTTACAGTGCAATATTATATTGCAAAACATTGAGGATAATATTAAATACTAAAAGCATAGTTGATATCCTGAATAGGGCCATTACATAAAGGACAAACATAATCATTCAAAGTATCTTCTTCCATGCCCCTTGTACAGATTGAAGTGGTAAATGGCCATGTTTAAAAGTGATGTAGAATCTTCACACATCATGTATTTCACTTAGATATCTTTGTATCCCACCCTCCTTTGATATTTTCTTTCCTAAATAATGGTATAGACTACAACACCTATAGGATGCCTGATAACTAATAGTAAAAAGATGTCATTTGTATTAAATATTTCACGTTATTCTTCTCTAACTTCTCTCTTGTAAAAAGTCAAATTCATTAAAGCTACTTAAGATGCTATCAAAGAGGAATTACCTTGTTGCATCACTATTCGTTCTTTTAAATAATGTAATGAGCCAATAATCTTGATGGTGTTTGATGTTAATGCACACATTACTTCTGAGGATAAATGCAAAAGGGAATTTCTTGATTTAGAGGATTATTTGGGTATTCCGGAGAGTTCTCTATTAAAGAGTTCAGGCAACAGAAGAGGAAATATATTATTGGAAATTATGTATCAACCTAATATTCTCTGTCTCTAAGGTAGAGCACTTGGAGATACACCAGCACCTCCTACGTAATAACATTTAATTAATTTCTATCTATGTATTATTGGATGATCTCAGTTGACCATGTCACTACTTGAAAACTTTTGCCAATAAACAACTCACTTCTATATGCTGATCATCATCCTAGTGTTTGCAGATACAATGTCCCACAATGCTTAGAGACAAACCTATATTAAGAGAAACATAGTCTAAGATATATAAAGATAATACAATTTCATGAACTCTGAGGATGCTTTTTTACTGGAACAAAACCTTTGCACCCAAGATAAATGTATTACAATGGCAGAGTCGTATGCATACTAAAGTACACATTTTTAATTCATTTTCTGCATGCTTACAAGTCAGTGCTCCAGAAGTAAAAATTAACATTCTTTAAAAATGGCATCTAATCAATTTGACATGGCATGATAATGAGATACTTGAAAATAAAAATATCTGAATAAAGTCAGTAGTGAGTCATTTAATGATACCATTACATTTCTGTGGGAAAAAGGTATTAAGGAAATAAATAAAATATGACTAACTAACCATGAAAAAAGCTTGAATTTAAAATTGAAAATGTGATAAAGTTAATTCATGTGTTGAAAAGAACGGATAGTAAAGCATGTTGGAAATATATAGCAGAAACAATAGGGTTGTCAATCAGTCTCGAGAGTAATTCTGGCCCTGGGCCAATGTGCTATCAATATATCAAATGTATACAAAGGATGCAAAAAAAAAAATGAAAGCGAAGAAAATAGTGATTTAACTGAATACAAGATTACAGATGCCCACCACAGTCCTCTAAGAAGAAGTATGCCACCTGATAAAATGGATTAAACCAACTAGGGATCTGGGCCCGGACAGGTTATCAACTTATCAAATACAAAGGAAAATTGATGAATGGCCTATGGTGTTAGAAACTATATTTGAAGTGCATAATTTGGCAATACTATTCCTAAATAATTGAAAGGTATTATTATTATAGCTGTTCAACAAAGGTGCAATCATCATGCTCCTTCTGGTTAAATTATTATAACCATATTAGACGCCTCATGTGAAATGTTTGCTAGGCAGATATTTCACAAATTACAGGAATGGTGCAATCAAAAGCAATTATTACAAATACTACATGCTGGATTATGAAATATACAAGCTACTACAGTATTATATTTGCAATCAGAAATGTATTTAAAGATAAAAAAATCAACCCTTATACTGCAACTGTATTGATGTTTCCACCACATCTGATTTAGTATATGATTAACTTTTACATTCTCTGTAAATCATCTTATCCTTCCCGGATGGATATAAACATTTAGGAAAATCAGAATAACATATCTCTTATTGTAGTCAACTATTATTTTTACCACCACTGTTCTTTTAGTACCATATCCCAACCGAAACATTGAGGATTATAGTTTAGTATTACACAGCATGTCTTTTTTCATTCTGTTTAAATTTTGTAGCATACATTGTAAATACTGTAATCTTTTTACAAAGCAAATACTCATGTATCCTTATTTCATTTATACATAAAAGATCAGTGTGTGTGAATGAGCTGTGCTCCAGCCAGCTCAGGTGCCTATTTTTATTTTTTGATTTTTTGTTATTTTTATTTGTATATGGTTCTACCATGAACCTTTACAAAGAAGAAACACAATCTCAAAAAGAGATCACAAGTTATACAACCCAAAGGAAACAGACATAACAGAAATTGATCGACCTAACAAGAGAAAAATTACATTTTTCCACAATACATAAATGAATCTAAAATAGGCTATGATTTCACCATTTACCTGTTGCTAGTACAAAAAGCATTATTCGATTATTTTACAGAGTTTTAGAGCTCGAACAACCGATGTTGTTAGGGTAACATTATAACCAGAAAACATATAGTAAGAAAGGAAGGATAGGACAACTATGGCACACCCTAGTGACGAAAAATGTTTAAAATATTAATAGTCAGCTTGGATACTAGGTGTTTAGACAAAATGCTTATCAGGTATGAGGTGCAGAGGAGAGAGGGGCAACCATGACACCTTGGTTGCACAATACAATGAAGAGAATTTAAGTTCCCAAACCGGGAACTCACGTCCCCTGCACACTATCTAATATCTGGAATACCAGACCAACAAGTAGATATATTTAACAATTGATTTTTCTTAATAAATTCAGGAAAGTCTGTAAATGGTAATGCATAAAAAGCGGTAATATGTTCAAAACAATGACTTTGAATCAGGTAAGGTTACAAGAAACATTCTTGATTGTTTATTCTTGATGTTGAAGCTGTGGAAGGCCCAACGCGTTTCGAGTGCTACAACACTCTTCATCAGGGGCAATAACAAGGGTTTCTAGGAAAAAATATATATATAATATGTACATTAGGAATATATTTACACTAACAACATTTGTTCAACAACATTCCCAAATAACTCATTTTAGATCAGGATATGTATCACAATAACACATGGCATTCAAGGATTACCTATGTAACAGGACGTGTATCACAATAACACATGGCATTCAGGGATTACCTATGTAACAGGACGTATGACATTTTTGAATATACTGACTATATATTAACCCTCAAGGGGACAACCTATCCTCCATTAATACCTGTAGAAACTAATGGACAATTCACTAGGTAAGTAGTATCTTCACTGCTATGATCGAATGAGGGAATATATAGAAAAAATATATAGAGAATAACTTCTGAAAGTCAATGCATTGAAGTTTAAATAAGATAGAGTGAGCAACTGTGTAATTATATAAAGAGTCTAACCTTGTGTTTTTTTATAAAAATGAGAGAGGTACTTCAAGAGAACGGAGGTGGTCTGGGGCGGGAAAACCAGGCCTTCGTCCAAACAAGACAGCGGATCTTAGATGGTAAATCCTTATCTGTAGAGATGAACATCAAAAACGTCTATTTAGACCATTGTATGTGACATAGTTGCAATAGAATAAGTTAAGCCAGTAATGAGTCACTTACACCGGTAACGCGGTTGACCAATATCAACGAAAGCTGAGGGGAAGTGGTACGCAATAACCGCAAAAGGTATGGAAGTTGTTCAGGGCCGGAGCGCTGCGAAAAAGTAAGTAGGGTCTCAGTAATGGACACAAGAAGTGAACAGGGTGTTCGAATGCTTTGTTGTGAAAGAAAGGGGTGAGCCAGTATTGGAAGCTTAAAATTGACCTCTTCACAGAAGCCAATAGGCTCCTCA
Source organism: Ambystoma mexicanum (assembly GCF_040938575.1). NCBI lineage: Eukaryota > Metazoa > Chordata > Amphibia > Caudata > Ambystomatidae > Ambystoma > Ambystoma mexicanum. The sequence goes on from NC_090930.1 coordinate 1,238,683,323, forward strand.
TCCCAACCCAATCGGGGGTTCTGACTCCTCTGTGGAACGGAATCCTCCCTGGCCGATATCTGGGATTACCTAATGGGTTGCTCTCTACCGGAGCCTGACCAGCCCTGCTTAGCCTTATTTGGTCAAACGCACACACACACTCTACTCCTGCTCCATGATCTCCAACACTCTGGACTTTGGTCCCCAAGGGCATACCCACCACCAGCTCATTGAAACTATAATATTAGTAAAAGGTGCTATATAAGTGTCAAATTCAATACAAGGGTCTGCAACCTCATGGCTAAGGTTCATTGGAGTTGTAGTCGATAAGAAATAGAGAGCCAATGTTTGCAGACCCATTCATATGTAACAAGAGTCTGGAAAGCCAAAACCACCTCTGGTCTTCAAGTCCTTAAGTTTATGAAAAGAAATCAAGCTTGTTTATTTCCCACGCCATAAAAAGCAGCCCTTCTGTAGATATTGTGTGTCTAAATTGTGTAATTGATCCTAATTTGCATACTCATGTAAACATACAAACGTTTATGCAACAATCTGTGAAAATCAGCTGGTTCGTTCATGAATTACCACAGGTTACACACCACCACCACCACTTCAGCCTTTAACAAAATCTCTTTTTGGAGCTATTTGGATCCTTACTTATACCACCAAAGAGAGATTTTGCAGGTGACCCCCAAGAAAGCCTGCACACTAAGAAGACCAGTTACTATCATCTCTAAGAGAAGGCCAGAGGATTCCTAACTTGGCCAAAGCCCACTTGTAACCCCTCACATTCACCACTCCTGAAGAAAGTCCCAAGACCCACATAGAGGACTGAAACATGTCGAGATTTTTTTTGTCAGTCTAATTAATTAAACTGTCTGAGTGAATTGAATATTCCAGTGACGGGATGTTCTAATTCTAATAATGGAATAGAATTAGAATAGAAGAATAGAAAAGATAACGATGAATCATAATCGTAACTCTGATCTAGAAGAACTACACAACAGGGATTTAATTAGAGATCAGTAACGTTAGTATCTCTAAGATTTTTTAGAATTGATTGTGCATGATGTTTGTCTTTGTTAATACGATACATATGTATCTTTTTAGAGGGTCTAATCATGTATTTTAGACAATTTTGTAATTTCTATAAAAATGTGTACTTTTTGAACTAATTGATGGCATTCAGATGAATGGATAACTGTTGATAAAGGACCAAGTCCTATCTTTTCGAGTCTTGTGTAGTCTTAAGTCCTAAAAAACAAGATAGGACTCCACACTTGTGGAATTTGGGCTCTCTCCATTGTATTCCATATGTTTTATTGCATCATAACTTCCTATTTTTGAAAATTGTAAAATCAGCAATCTATAGAAATTGCCTATAAAGATAGCACAGGTCTATCTTTGCAGAGAAAATGGTCAGAGTTGGTCAAATTTCTCTATCGTCAGTACACTTCAAGAGCCAACCCTGAACATACAAACATGCATTCTTAAATACACACATACATATATATATAATAATCACCGCGCAACAATATCCAAGGAGAGTTGTGGAGAGGGCATACCTAAAAGCAAGAGCTAAGGAACGCTCAAAGCTCATAGCAGGAACTGAATACAATGAGAGGAAAAACATGGAGAAAGACAGTACACGACTAATTCTAACCTTTGACACTCAAGCACCCAAGATTAGACGGATCTTAACCAATCATTGGAGAATCCTCATGGCAGATCAGGATCTCAATAAAAACCTCCATAACAACCCACAGATAATCTTTAGAAGAAGGACAGTAGAGAGATGTGCTGGCTAGTTAACAACAAAAAAGAGGGTTTTTTCAAATGTACCCGGTGTAACATCTGCAAGTATGCCAAAACACAAGGCTCTTTTAAACATCCGATCACTGGTCAATTGGTTCCCATATCAGGAAAAATCACCTGTGAAACGGAATAAGTTGCTTATGTGCTGACCTGTGCGTGCAACAAGTGGTATATAGGAAGCACCAAATGTAAACTCAAAACACGTATTCAACAACATGTAAGAGCAATTGTGAACAACAATGCCAATTACCCAATGGCTAAACATTTCGCAGAACATCATGAAAAGGATATGAGTAGTTTTGGGTTTTTCGGCATACATAAAATTGAGACGGGACCAAGAGGAGGAGATAAAGAAAAGATTCTGAGACAAAAAGAGACTCGCTGCATATTGGATTTCGAAAGTAAATTTCCAAATGGACACAACATAGATGAGGAACTCTATACATTTTTAGGACAATGATTGTTAAGTGTTAGATATTAATCCTTATTCCCTCCCTTTCCTGTTCCCCGTATGGTTCCCTTTCCCGTGGTTTCCTTGGTTCTTCCCAACGTATAATCTTCCAGCAATCATCGAGAATTGAGAAAGACAACAAATTGTCGGAACTATCTAGTCCGCAAACACAAAGTTGTATTTTAACATGGTTTTAACTTGCTCGTCATCACATATATACATATATATTTTTAACTCATAGGTGATTGTCTGTGCAACAATACGTTTACATTGATTGTTATTGTACACATTGTTTATATATATTTTTGTGTATTAGAGTTTATTTTAACAGTTGATGCAGAGTTTGTGGAAATTTCTGCCAAGTTAGAAGGTTGAGGAGTTGACAGGATAGGGTCCTGATTAAATGAGCTAAGTCCCCCCTTTGCAGTTCTATATACTATGCACTGTACAACAATGAATTTCAATTTTAGTATTACTTTGCTGCACTATGCATTGGACAAAAGAGTGGTGCACGTGATTTGGATTGATGCATTTTATTAAAAGTGTTAAGTTCCGAATTTTAGATCTATGCATTATGCACTACACAGGAACTGGTACATTTTATCATCTAATAATTATGCACTAGGCACTTTATAATGTTTGATACACTTTACTGATGTATTGGATTATGCTAGCCATGCAAGGCATTCAAAAGTGGTTTATACATTCCAATAGGCATTGGCGTACTACACTTGTAAAATGACCAATGACACTTGATGATGTCTGGGATATCCAATATTTTTAATACTTTAGCATTTCAGCAACAGAAAGGGAGCTCCCATATGGGGGCGGCATACAGTATGCATTATGCGCCATCCAGGATAATCCCAAAAGTGACCTATGTTCCATCAACATAACCACTATAATGCGTTTTTCTGTGATGGTTTGGCATTCATTTGATCATAAGTGGCATTGATTGTGAGTAGTCGTGCGCAAAGTTTATTCCCATCATGTCTATGGGAAAAAACAAACGTTTTGGGACCCCCCCTATAACTTTTCCCCCCCTGGACCAAACCTCTTCAAACTTTGCAAAATATATATATTAGTGACTATGTAGTTATAGTTAAGTTGCTGTTTCCATAGGAAGAGCCCTTTTTGGGCGGCTTATAACTTTGCTCTCCCTGGACGGATCCTCACCAAACCTTGCAAAAAAGGTATTTGGGTCCCTCTGAATTTCTTTGAAAAGTTTGGTGAGGATTCGTACAGGGGGGGCAAAGTTATTGGGGGGGTCCCAAAACTTTTTTTTCCCCCATAGACTGAAAGGGAAAACATTTTTGCTTGCGTCTACAGCCCAAACCGCCGGACGGATTTTCACCAAATTTGGACCAGGAGCAGCGGCTTGGTCCCGAAAGCGTGCTTTTGCAAATTTGGTGAAAATACGTCAAGTAGTTTTTTTTAAAATGAGCCAAAAGTAGGTCAGAAAAAATGTGTGATATCTGTATTCGGTCCGCAGACACACTTCCCTGTTCGCTCCGCGGACAGTGTGCTGATTGGCCAATCGGCTTGCGTGATGTTCGCGGACATGCAACATGTTCGCTGATTGGACACGTGGAGCGTGAAGCGCGTCAGATTTTCGGTAGCGCCCGCCATCTTGGATTTGCAGTCGTCCGCGGACAGAGCGGTGAAACTTTGTTCAAAATTTGTATTTAGTAAAGTGTGTTGGTGTGTAGGAGTGTTTGGGGAGGGTGGGAGTGTATGAGATAGGATGAAAGTTGTGTTTTTTATGTGTTAGGTATTCTTTTTGTGTTCGATTTGTCTGCGGACATCACGGGTGTTCTGAAATGTTCTAAATAAACTGAATGGGGGGTGTTCTGAGGACTCAATATGTGTCTGTTTTGTTCGCAAGCAAACTGAAACTATTCTAAGAACACTCGCAGTGTCCTGAAATGTTCGCAAATAAACAAAATGGGGGTGTCCTGAGGACGCTGTCCGTAAACAGGAGAATTAGGGGTGATTGTTATTAGGTGAAGAAGGGATGGAGAGGGTTTGGGGATAATTGACTGGGATATGGTGAGGAGGGACAAGTACATGCGGGGCAAAGGTACGAGGTTTTTGGTTTAAAATGATCTTCCACAAAAGTTTTCAAATTATTAAAATTAGTCAACAATAAATCCATTTTTTCTTCTATACTGTGAAAAGTGTTATCCATAACAGGTTTTCTGAAGTATTTTCTATTTTGGTATCCTCTGTACAAAAAAAGTATATATATGTTAAATGTATACAAAATAATAATAATTAAATGGTTTATATTATAACGTGTTTACCATTAGTTTCACTATCTTGTGACATTTCTTCATGTGGGAAATGTTCCTCTAGCCATTCCAGAGTACTAGACATTTCTGTGAGAGAAAAAAAAAAGTTAATATATTTTTTTATCTAATACTTAAAGTTTATAAATATTTGAATACAATTAAGTATACTTACTATTTCAGGTAGGATATGTCCTATGTACTCAGTGGGTCTGCTCTTGTTCTCAGTTCTGTTGTGTTTTCGAGGTAATTATGTTGGAAGCCAATTTATTTTCTTGTGGTATATTCCATTTTAGCACATAGTGCATTTAAATGAATGGTTAGTGTGTTGTATATATGGTTATATTTCTTATGTATTAGTGCATATAATGTGTTTGTGTGCTTTGTTTGGAATTTGTTAAATGTTCCTATGTTATGATATAACAATCAAACATACCACCCCACAGTTTTTTAGGTAGTGGTACTGTTCTTCGAACATGTCCGCGAACATTAAATGAGTTCGCGGACATCAAGTACAGTGGAAGAGATTCAGTCATTTCCATATGATATGTATATAAAGTGAAAGTTATTATTGTTAAGTTGCACTACTAAAAACCTACGAAATTCAATGAAAAAACTTTGTTAAAGGGACGTTATGGTTAAGTTGCGCTACTAAAAACCTATGAAATTCAGTGAAAAAACTTTGTTAAAGGGACGTTATGGTTAAGTTGCGCTACTAAAAACCTATAAAATTCAGTGAAAAAACTTTGTTAAAGGGACGTTATGGTTAAGTTGCGTTACTAAAAACCTATGAAATTCAGTGAAAAAACTTTGTCAAAGGGACGTTAATGGTTCCAAGTAAAACCGAAAAACACTTGAAATTCGCCAGTTATGGTAAGCTAAGCAACCATAACTCGCGCCACCACTGTGCACTGCTAAGACTAACACCCAGGACATCAAAGATGACACACAAATGTCATTGATGACATCACTGATGACATCACATGTGCATTTACCTTTCATGAAAAGTCTGTACAAGGGTTTCTTATTGTAATGTTAATAAAAAAAAGTGTCAATGATCATTGGAATAAATATCAAGGGCTAATTCGTCCAAAAAAAGAAAAGAAGAAGAAAAATATATCAATGATTACAATGCAATCATTGCCCACTTATGGAATCCAAACATAGATGTGCAGTACATTGCAGACAAATCTACTGCAGGTGCACGATATGTCACAGCATACTTAACCAAATCAGAAAAGAAAGAGCTCCAAGACCTCTGGAATGACCTGTCATCAGATAAAACAGTCTCTCAGAAATTATACAGCTTGGGCATAAAAATGCTGTCCCATAGAGAATGTGGATCCTATGAAGCAGATTAACTGGTACTGCATTGCATGGTAAATCTGCACATATAGTATGGCTAAGTCTTGGGCCAGCTAAATCTAGAAAAAGAGTTCTAAAATCATACGAAGATATAGAAACAATAGCCAAACATGATCCCATCAGCCAAGACATTTTAAAAAACAATTTATTGGACACATACTACCCAAACAGGAGTACCACTTTGGAAACCATGTGTCTATACCACATAGCCCAAAACTACACATACAAAAATAATATAAAACCTGATGAACAAAACCGTAAATACAAAGTGAAAACTACAAAGTAAAACTCACCAAACCAAATTTAATTAATCATATCAAATTGTCATTAAAGACTCCTCAACATAAAGAAGTATATTACATGCCCCTGCTACAACTCTTTAAACCATGGAGAAAAGAAGAAGACATGCTAGATAACTATGACTCATATGAAGATGCTTTCAAAGCAAATGAAAGCAGTATAACTGATGTAAACTTTGCACAGTACAAAACAATGTTGCACAATGAACAGCAACACGAAGAAGAACTCCAGGCCCAACTAGATAAAGACACCCCTGAAAGTAGTCAACCTTCTGTCACAGGAAGCTAAGAACCACTGGGAGACCCACTAATAACAAATGAGTCAGAATTAGCTATGATAGAAGTACAAAACACCATGTGTCAGTATGAAGATAAAGAAGAATTAACTATACTACAATCAAAGCTAAACAATGAGCAACGTAGCATTTTTCAGTATCAAAGTAACAAAATAAATTGCACATGGTGTACAACATGAAAACAAAGAATGCACCGGTCAAAATTACAAACCTATACTATTGTATGTCAGTGGTGAAGCTGGTTATGGCAAAACATTCCTAATCAAAATCATCAGTAAGTTCCTTCAACAATTGACAAACAACAAACTGTCAGCTGTTGTCACTGCCCCCACAGGTTTAGCTGCCTACAACATAGGTGGTGTCACTTTACACTGATTACTACTCCTGCCAGTAGAACACCAAAACAAATTAGATTATTACAAACTTTCTGCAGAAGCTGCAATGAAACTACGCAGAGTATTGAAACAAATGAAAATGCTACTAATAGATGAAGTGAGCATGGTGTCCAACCTAATGTTGGCTTTGATTCACCTCAGATTACAAGAAGTACTCAAAACAAAATAGGAAGAGCTCTGAGATCTTCTTCAATTGACACCAGTAAAAGGTGAGCCTATTTTTAAAACATTAGGACACAAACTCTGCCGTAAAACTGTTGGCAGCATTGGAAATGTTAACCTTTGGCAACCTTTCCAATACAGAGAATTAACAGAAAACATGCACCAATCTGCAGATCTCACTTATGCAAACATCTTTAAAAGTATCAGAGTTGGTATACTTTCTAAAGAAGCAGAAGCAATATTGAAAACCCGGCACATTCATGCAGTTTATGGTGATAATGCATGTGCTACAGATGTTATGGAACAATTAGCCCACACAAATGTCAATTGTATGGCTTTAATGCCAACTCTTGCAAGCTGTTTCAAATTCAATGAAATAATGTTAAGTAAAGAAATGCAACCAATAATGGAAATTAGCGGCACAGACAAACTAGATGTACATGGAATTACACTACCCATGTGTGACCAAGCCACAACAAGACTAAATAGTTTAGAAAAATGAATCTCAAACACAGCAGGCTTGGAAAAGATATTAAAATTATCCTTAAATTGCAGAGTAATGCTGAAATGTAACCTTGACGTGGACCAAGGACGTTGCAGAAATAATATATGGCCCACTCTGAATTCTTTTGCAAAGTTTGGTGAGGTTTGGTCCAGGGGGGGCGAAGTTATAGGGGGGATCCCAAAACTTCTTTTTTTCCAAAAGACATAATGGGAAAAAACTTTGCTCACGCCTACAGCCCAAACCGCTGGATGGATTTACACCAAATTTGCAGCAGGGGCGGCAGCTTGGTCCCGAAAGCGTGCTTTTTAAAAATTTGGTGTAAATCCATCCAGCAGTTTTTTTTTAAAATGACAAAAATATAAGTCAAAAAAATTAGTGATATCTATGTCCGCTCCGCAGACACACTTCCCTGTTCGCTCCATGGACAGGACAGGGATTGGGGAAGCATTTGTGTGACGTTTGATGACATGTGACGCGCTTTCCCTTTGGCTGCGGTGAAGCGTGCAGTGCGTCGTATTTTCAGAAACGCGCGTCATCTTTGTTTATCGTTCGCATCGAGAGGAACCCTGGGTGTTTCCTGGTTTCCGGAGAGGGTCTGCCAGGGTTGTCTGAGAGCGAAGGTAAGTGGGAGATAGTGGCGCCCTGTACCCCATGTCCCAGAAATCGGTCTGTGTTTTTTGCTCATGCTCCGCGTCTCCCTCCTGTTCCCCCCACCCCCCTGCTCAAGCCCCGTGACTTCCTCCTGTCCCCTCTACCCCCTCCTCATGCCCCTTGTCTCTCTCCTGTTCCCCCCACCCCCCGCTCATGCCCCATGTCTCCCTCCAGTTCCCCCCACCCCCGCTCATGCCCCGTGTCTCTCTACTGTTCCCCCCTCCCCCACTCATGCCCTGTGTCTCTCTCCTGTTCCCCTCCACCCCCCACTCATGCCCCATGTCTCCCTCTTGTTCCCCCAACACAGCTCAAGCCCTGTGTCTCCCTCCTGTTCCCCCCACCACCCGCTCATGCCATGTGTCTCACTCCTGTTTCCCCCACCCCCCGCTCTTGCCCCGTGTCTTCCTCCTGTTCCTCCCCAACCCCCCGCTCATGTCCCGTGTCTTCCTCCTGTTCCCCCCACCCCCCGCCCATGCCCCGTGTCTCTCTCCGGTCCCCCCACACCCTGCTCGTGCCCTGTGTCTCTCTCCTGTTCCTACCACTCCCCGCTCATGGCACGTATCTCTCTCCTGTTCCCCCCACCCCCCGCTAATGCCCCGTGTCTCTCTCCTGTTCCCCTCACCCCCTGCTCATGCCCGTGTCTTCCTCCTGTTCCCCCCACCCCCGCTCATGCCCCGTGTCTTCCTCCTGTTCCCCTCACCCCCCGTTCATGCCCCATGTCACTCTCCTGTTCCCCCAACCTCCGCTCATGCCCCGTGTCTCCCTCCAGTTCCCCCCACCCCCGCTCATGCCCCGTGTCTCTCTACTGTTCCCCCCTCCCCCACTCATGCCCTGTGTCTCTCTCTTGTTCCCCTCCACCCCCCGCTCATGCCCCATGTCTCCCTCCTGTTCCCCCAACACAGCTCAAGCCCCGTGTCTCGCTCCTGTTCCCCCCACCACCCGCTCATGCCATGTGTCTCTCTCCTGTTCCCCCCACCCCCCGCTCTTGCCCCGTGTCTTCCTCCTGTTCCTCCCCAACCCCCCGCTCATGTCCCGTGTCTTCCTCCTGTTCCCCCCACCCCCTGCCAATGCCCCGTGTCTCTCTCCAGTCCCCCCACACCCCGCTCATGCCCCGTGTCTCTCTCCTGTTCCTACCACTCCCCACTCATGCCACGTGTCTCTCTCCTGTTCCCCCCACCCCCGCTAATGCCCCGTGTCTCTCTCCTGTTACCCTCACCCCCCGCTCATGCCTGTGTCTTCCTCCTGTTCCCCCCACCGCCCGCTCATGCCCCGTGTCTTCCTCCTGTTCCCTTCACCCCCCGTTCATGCCCCATGTCACTCTCCTGTTCCCTCCACCCCCGCTCATGCCCCGTGTCTTCCTCCTGTTCCCCCCACCCCCTGCTCATGCCCCGTGTCTCTCTCCTGTTCCCCCACCCACCGCTCATGCCCCGTGTCTTCCTCCTGTTCCCCCGACCCCACGCTCATGCCCCGTGTCTCTCTCCTGTTCCCCCACAACCCGCTCATGTCCTGTGTCTGTCTCCTGTTCCCCCCACTCTCCGCTCATGCCGCGTGTCTCTCTCCTTTTCCCCCCACCCCCCGCTCATGCCCCGTGTCTTCTTCCTGGTCCCCCACACCTCGCTCCTGTCCTCTGTCTCTCTCCTGTTCCCCCCACCCCTGATCATGCCCCGTGTCTCTCTTCTCTTCCCCCCAACCCCCGCTCATGCCCCGTGCCTTCCTCCTGTTCCCCCACCCCCCGCTCCTGTCCCCTGTCTCTCTCCTGTTCCCCTCACCACCCGCTCATGCCCCGTGTCTCTCTCCTGTTCCCCCCACCCCCCGCTCATGCCCCGTGTTTCCCTCCTGTTCCCCCACCCCCTGACCATGCCCCATGTCTCTCTCTTGTTCCCCACACCCCCGCTCATACCCCGTGTCTCTCTCCTGTTCCACCCACCCCCCGCTCATGCCCTGTGTCTTCCTGCAGTTCCCCCCACACCTCGCTCATGCCTCGTGTGTCTCTCCTGTTCCCCCTGACCCTGCTCATGCTGCGTGTCTCTATCCTGTTTCTCCCACCCCTGCTCATTCCCCATGTCTTCCTCCTGTTCCCCCCACGCTTCGCTCATGCTCCGTGTGTCTCTCCTGTTCCCACCCGACCCCACTCATGCTGCGAGTCTCTATCCTGTTCCCCGAACCCCCTGCTCATGCCCTGTGTCTTCCTCCTGTTCCCCCCACCCCACGCTCATGTCCCATGTCTCTCTCCTGTTCCCCCACCCCAGCTCATGCCCTGTGTCTTCCTCCTGTTCCCCCACCCCCCGCTCATGCCCCGTGTCTCTCTCCTGTTCCCCCACCCCCCGCTCATGCCCCATGCCTCTCTCCTGTTCCCCCCACCTCCGCTCATGCCCCGTGTCTTCCTCCTGTTCCCCCCAACACCTGCTCATGCCCCGTCTCTCTCTCCTGTTCCCCCCACCTCCGCTCATGCCCTGTGTCTCTTTGTTCCCCCCACACCCTGTTCATGCCCTGTGTCTCCCCTTGTTCCCCCACCCCTGCTCAAGCCCCGTGTCTTCCACCTGTTCCCCCACCCCCCGCTCATGCTCTGTGTCTCTCTCCTGTTCCCCCCACACCCCGCTCATGCCCCGTGTCTCTCTCCTGTTCCCCCCACCCCCCGCTCATGACCAGTGTCTTCCTCCTGTTCCCCCCACCCCCCCGCTCATGCCCTGTGTCTCTCTCCTGTTCCCCCCATTCCCCGCTCATGCCCCATGTCTCCCTCCTGTTTACCCGCTCATAGCCCTGTATCTCTCTCCTGTTCCCCCACCCCCCGCTCATGCCTGTGTTTCTCTCCTGTTCCCCCTACACCCCACTCATGACCCGTGTCACCCTCCTGTTCCCCCACCACCCACTCATGCCCCGTGTCTCTCTCCTGTTCCCCTCACCCCGCTCATGCCCCGTATCTCCCGCTTGTTCCCCAACCCCCCGCTAATGTCCCGTGTCTTCCTCCTGTTCCCCCCACCCCCCGCCCATGCCAGGTGTCTCTCTCCGGTCCCCCCACACCCCGCTCATGCCCCGTGTCTCTCTCCTGTTCCTACCACTCCCCACTCATGCCACGTGTCTCTCTCCTGTTCCCCCCACCCCCGCTAATGCCCCATGTCACTCTCCTGTTCCCCCCACCCCCTGCTCATGCCCCGTGTCTTCCTGCAGTTCCCCCCACGCCTCGCTCATGCCTCGTGTGTCTCTCCTGTTCCCCCTGACCCTGCTCATGCTGCGTGTCTCTATCCTGTTTCCCCCACCCCTGCTCATTCCCCATGTCTTCCTCCTGTTCCCCCCACGCCTCGCTCATGCCCCGTGTGTCTCTCCTGTTCCCACCCGACCCCACTCATGCTGCGAGTCTCTATCCTGTTCCCCCCACCCCCTGCTCATGCCCTGTGTCTTCCTCCTGTTCCCCCCACCCCACGCTCATGTCCCATGTCTCTCTCCTGTTCCCCCCACCTCCGCTCATGCCCCGTGTCTTCCTCCTGTTCCCCCCAACACCTGCTCATGCCCCGTCTCTCTCTCCTGTTCCCCCCACCTCCGCTCATGCCCTGTGTCTCTTTGTTCCCCCCACACCCCGTTCATGCCCTGTGTCTCCCCCTGTTCCCCCACCCCTGCTCAAGCCCTGTGTCTTCCACCTGTTCCCCCACCCCCCGCTCATGCTCTGTGTCTCTCTCCTGTTCCCCCCACACCCCGCTCATGCCCCATGTCTCTCTCCTGTTCCCCCCCCTGCTCATGCTCTATGTCTCTCTCCTGTTCCCCCTTCCCCCTGCTCATGCCCCGTGTCTCTCTCCTGTTCCCCCCACCCATGCCCAGTGTCTTCCTCCTGTTCCCCCCACCCCCCACTCATGCCCTGTGTCTCTCTCATGTTCCCCACCACTCCCGGCTAATGTCATGCCCTGTGTCTCTCTCCTGTTCCGGCCCACTCCCCGCTCATTCCCTGTGTATTCCTCCTGTTCCCCCCCACCCTTGCTCATGGCGTTTGTCTCTCTCCTGTTCCCCCCAACCCTCCGCTCATGCCTGGTGTCTCTCTCCTGTTTCCTCCACCCCCCGCTCATGCCCCGTGTCTTCCACATATTCCCCCGCCCCCCGCTCATGCCCTGTGTCCCTGTGTCTCTCTCCTGTTACCCCCACCCCAGCTCATGCCCTGTGTCTTCCTCCTGTTCTCCCACCCCCCGCTCCTGTTCCCTGTCTCTCTCCTGTTTCCCCCACACCCCGCTCATGCCCTGTGTCTCTCTCCTGTTCCCCCACCCCAGCTCATGTCCCATGTCTTCCTCCTGTTCCCCCACCTCCCACTCATGCCCCATATCTCTCTCCTGTTCCCCTCCACCCCCCGCTCATGCTCAGTGTCTCTCTCCTGTTCTCCCCATCCCCAGCTCATGCCCCATGTCTTCCTCCTGTTCCCCCCACCCCCGCTAATGCCCGTGTCTTCCGCCTGTTCCCCCCACCCCCTGCTCATGCTCCACGTCTCTCTCCTGTTCCCTCCACCCCCCGCTCATGCCCTGTGTCTTCCACCTATTCCCCCGCCCCCCGCTCATGCCCTGTGTCCCTGTGTCTCTCTCCAGTTACCCCCACCCCAGCTCATGCCCTGTGTCTTCCTCCTGTTCTCCCACCCCCCGCTCCTGTTCCCTGTCTCTCTCCTGTTCCCCCTACCCCCGCTCATGCCCCGTGTCTTCCTCCTGTTCCCCCCACCCCCTGATCATGCTCCATGTCTCTCTCCTGTTCCCCCCACCCCCCACTCATGCCCCATGTCTCTCTCCTGTTCCCCCCACCTCTGCTCATGCCCCGTGTCTTCCTCCTGTTCCCCCCAACATCTGCTCATGCCCCGTGTCTCTCTCCTGTTCCCCCCACCCCCGCTCAAGCCCCATGTCTTCCACCTGTTCCCCCACCCCCTGCTCTGTGTCTCTCTCCTGTTCCCCCTTCACCCTGCTCATGCCCCGTGTCTCTCTCCTGTTCCCCCCACCCCCCACCCATGCCCAGTGTCTTCCTCCTGTTCCCCCCACCCCCCACTCATGCCCTGTGTCTCTCTCATGTTCCCCACCACTCCCGGCTAATGTCATGCCCTGTGTCTCTCTCCTGTTCCGGCCCACTCCCCGCTCATTCCCTGTGTCTTCCTCCTGTTCCCCCCCACCCTTGCTCATGGCGTTTGTCTCTCTCCTGTTCCCCCCAACCCTCCGCTCATGCCTGGTGTCTCTCTCCTGTTTCCTCCACCCCCCGCTCATGCCCCGTGTTTTCCACCTATTCCCCCGCCCCCCGCTCATGCCCTGTGTCCCTGTGTCTCTCTCCTGTTACCCCCACCCCAGCTCATGCCCTGTGTCTTCCTCCTGTTCTCCCACCCCCCGCTCCTGTTCCCTGTCTCTCTCCTGTTCCCCCCACACCCCGCTCATGCCCTGTGTCTCTCTCCTGTTCCCCCCACCCCAGCTCATGTCCCATGTCTTCCTCCTGTTCCCCCATCTCCCACTCATGCCCCTCCACCCCCCGCTCATGCTCAGTGTCTCTCTCCTGTTCTCCCCATCCCCAGCTCATGCCCCATGTCTTCCTCCTGTTCCCCCTACCCCCGCTCATGCCCGTGTCTTCCTCCTGTTCCCCCCACCCCCTGCTCATGCTCCACGTCTCTCTCCTGTTCCCTCCACCCCCCGCTCATGCCCCGTGATTTCCACCTATTACCCCTCCCCCCGCTCATACCCTGTGTCCCTGTGTGTCTCTCCTGTTACCCCCACCCAAGCTCATGCCCTGTGTCTTCCTCCTGTTCTCCCACCCCCCGCTCCTGTTCCCTGTCTCTCTCCTGTTCCCCCTATCCCCGCTCATGCCCCGTGTCTTCCTCCTGTTCCCCCCACCCCCTGATCATGCTCCACGTCTCTCTCCTGTTCCCCCCACCCCCCACTCATGCCCCATGTCTTCCTCCTGTTCCCCCCACCCCCTTCTCATGCCCCTTGTCTCTCTCCTGTTCCCCCCACCCCCCGCTCATGCCCCATGTCTCTCTCCTGTTCCCCTCACCCCCCGCTCATGCCCCGTGTCTCTCTCCTGTTCCCCCCACCCCCGCTCATGCCCGGTGTCTCCCTCCTGTTCCCCCACCCCCCGCTCATGCCCCATGTCTTCCTCCAGTTCCCCCATGCCTCGCTCATGCCCCGTGTGTCTCTCCTGTTCCCCCACGACCCCGCTCATGCTGCGTGTCTCTATCCTGTTCCCCCCACCCCCTGCTCATGCCCTGTGTCTTCCTCCTGTTCCCCCCACCCCACGCTCATGCCCCGTGTCTCTCTCCTGTTCCCCCTGACCCCGCTCATGCTGCGTGTCTTTATCCTATTCCACACACCCCTGCTCATGCCCCGTGTCTTCCTCCTGTTCCCCCCACACCTCGCTCATTCCCCGTGTGTCTCTCCTGTTCCCCCACGACCCCGTTCATGCTGCGTGTCTCTATCCTGTTCCCCCCACCCCCTGCTCATTCCCTGTGTCTTCCTCCTGTTCCCCCCAACCCCGCTCATGCCCGTGTCTCTCTCCTGTTTCCCTCCACCCCCGCTCATGCCCTGTGTCTTCCTCCTGTTCCTCCCACCCCCCGCTCATGCCCTGTGTTTCTCTCCTGTTCCCCCCCACCCCCGCTCATGTCCTTTGTCTTCGTCCTGTTCCCCCCACCCCCTGCTCATGCCCCATGTCTCTCTCTTGTTCCCCCAACCCCCGCTCATGCCCCGTGTCTTTCTCCGGTTCCCCCACCCCCCGCTCGTTCCCCGTGTCTCTCTCCTGTTCCCCCCACCTCTGCTCATGCCCCGTGTTTTCCTCCTGTTCCCCCTAACACCTGCTCATGCCCCGTGTCTCTCTCCTGTTCCCCCACCCCCGCTCAAGCCCCGTGTCTTCCACCTGTTCCCCCACCCCCTGCTCATTCTCTGTGTCTCTCTCCTGTTCCCCCACCCCCCACTCATACCCCGTGTCTTTTTCCTGTTCCCCCCACCCCCGCCTATGCCCAGTGTCTTCCTCCTGTTCCCCCCACCCCCCACTCATGCCCTGTGTCTCCCTCCTGTTCCCCCCACCCCCCGCTCATGCCCCATGTCTCCCTCCTGTTCCCTCCGCTCATAGCCCCGTGTCTCTCTCCTGTTACCCCACCCCCCGCTCATGCCCATGTCTCTCTCCTGTTCCCCCCACACCCCGCTCATGCCCCGTGTCTCCCTCCTGTTCCCCCCACTCCCCACTCATGCCCCGTGTCTCTCTCCTGTTCCCCCAACCCAGCTCATGCCCCGTATCTTCCTCCTGTTCCCCCCACCCCTCCGCTCATGCCCCCTGTCTTCCTCCTGTTCTCCCCACTCCACGCTCATGCCCTGTGTCTTCCCCCTGTTCCCCCCACTTCTGCTCATGCCCTGTGTCTCTCTCCTGTTCCGCCCCACTCCCCGCTCATTCCCTATGTCTTCCTCCTGTTCCCCCCCACCCCTGCTCAAGCCCTGTGTCTCTCTCCTGTTCCCCCCACCCCCCGCTCATGCCTGGTGTCTCTCTCTTGTTTCCTCCACCCCCCGCTCATGCCCCGTGTCTTCCACCTATTCCCCCACCCCCCGCTCATGCCCTGTGTCCCTGTGTCTCTCTCCTGTTACCCCCACCCCAGCTCATGCCCTGTGTCTTCCTCCTGGTCCCCCACCCCCCGCTCCTGTCCCCTGTCTCTCTCCTGTTCCCCCCACACCCCGCTCATTCCCTGTGTCTCTCTCCTGTTCCCCCCACCCCAGCTCATGCCCCGTGTCTTTCTCCTGTTCTCCCCACCACCCGCTCATGCCCCATATCTCTCTCCTGTTGCCCTCCACCCCCCGCTCATGCTCAGTGTCTCTCTCCTGTTCTCCCCAACCCCAGCTCATGCCCCATGTCTTCCTCCTGTTCCCCCTACCCCTGCTCATGCCCCGTGTCTTCCTCCTGTTCCCCCCACCCCCCGCTCATGCTCCACGTCTCTCTCCTTTTCCCCCCACCCCCCACTCATGCCCCGTGTCTTCCTCTTGTTCCCCCCACCCCCTTCTCATGCCCCTTGTCTCTCTCCTGTTCCCCCCACCCCCCGCTCATGCCCCGTGTTTCTCTCCTGTTCCCCTCACCCCCTGCTCATGCCCCGTGTCTCTCTCCAGTTCCCCCCACCCCCCGCTCATGCCCTGTGTCTCCCTCCTGTTCCCCCACCCCTGACCATGCCGCGTGTCTCTCTCCTGTTCCCCACACCCCCGCTCATACCCAGTGTCTATCTCCTGTCCACCCACCCCCCGCTCATGCCCCGTGTCTTCCTCCAGTTCCCCCATGCCTCGCTCATGCCCCGTGTGTCTCTCCTGTTCCCCCCCGACCCCGCTCATGCTGCATGTCTGTATCCTATTCCCCCCACCCCTGCTCATGCCCTGTGTCTTCCTCTTGTTCCCCCCATGCCTCGCTCATTCCCCGTGTGTCTCTCCTGTTCCCCCACGACCCCGGTCATGCTGCGTGTCTCTATCCTGTTCCCCCACCCCCTGCTCATGTCCTGTGTCTTCCTTCTGTTCCCCCCACCCCCGCTCATGCCCCGTGTCTCTCTCCTGTTCTCCCCCACCCCCACTCATGCTCTGTGTTTTCCTCCTGTTCCTGCCACCCCCCGCTCATGCCCTGTGTCTCTCTCCTGTTCCCCCACCCCGCTCATGTCCTGTGTCTTGCTCCTGTTCCCCCCACCCCCTGCTCATGCCCCATGTCACTCTCTTGTTCCCCCATCCCACGCTCATTCCCCGTGTCTCTCTCCTGTTCCCCCCGCCCCCGCTCATGCCCCATGTCTCTCTCCTGTTCCCCCCACCTCTGCTCATGCCCCGTGTCTTCCTCCTGTTCCCCCCAACACCTGCTCATGCCCCGTGTCTCTCTCCTGTTCCCCCCACCCCCGTTCAAGCCCCATGTCTTCCACCTGTTCCCCCACCCCCTGCTCATGCTCTGTGTCTCTCTCCTGTTCCCTCTTCCCCCTGCTCATGCCCCGTGTCTCTCTCCTGTTTCCCCCACCCCCCACCCATGCCCAGTGTCTTCCTCCTGTTCCCCCCACCCCCCACTCATGCCCTGTGTCTCTCTCATGTTCCCCACCACTCCCGGCTAATGTCATGCCCTGTGTCTCTCTCCTGTTCCGGCCCACTCCCCGCTCATTCCCTGTGTCTTCCTCCTGTTCCCCCACACCCTTGCTCATGGCGTTTGTCTCTCTAATGTTCCCCCCAACCCTCCGCTCATGCCTGGTGTCTCTCTCCTGTTTCCTCCACCCCCCGCTCATGCCCCGTGTCTTCCACCTATTCCCCCGCCCCCTGCTCATGCCCTGTGTCCCTGTGGCTCTCTCCTGTTACCCCCACCCCAGCTCATACCCTGTGTCTTCCTCCTGTTCTCCCACCCCCGCTCCTGTTCCCTGTCTCTCTCCTGTTCCCCCCACACCCCGCTCATGCCCTGTGTCTCTCTCCTGTTCCCCCCACCCCAGCTCATGTCCCATGTCTTCCTCCTGTTCACCCACCTCCCACTCATGCCCCATATCTCTCTCCTGTTCCCCTCCACCCCCTGCTCATGCTCAGTGTCTCTCTCCTGTTCTCCCCATCCCCAGCTCATGCCCCATGTCTTCCTCCTGTTCCCCCTACCCCCGCTCATGCCCCGTGTCTTCCTCCTGTTCCCCCCACCCCCTGCTCATGCTCCACGTCTCTCTCCTGTTCCCCCCACCCCCCACTCATGCCCCATGTCTTCCTCCTGTTCCCCCCACCCCCTTCTCATGCCCCTTGTCTCTCTCCTGTTCCCCCCACCCCCCGCTCATGCCCCATGTCTCTCTCCTGTTCCCCTCACCCCCCGCTCATGCCCCGTGTCTCTCTCCTGTTCCCCCCACCCCCGCTCATGCCCCGTGTCTCCCTCCTGTTCCCCCACCCCCCGCTCATGCCCCGTGTCTTCCTCCAGTTCCCCCACGCCTCGCTCATGCCCCGTGTGTCTCTCCTGTTCCCCCACGACCCCGCTCATGCTGCGTGTCTCTATCCTGTTCCCCCCACCCCCTGCTCATGCCCTGTGTCTTCCTCCTGTTCCCCCCACCCCCGCTCATGCCCCGTGTCTTCCTCTTGTTCCCCCCACCCCCTTCTCATGCCCCTTGTCTCTCTCCTGTTCCCCCCACCCCCCGCTCATGCCCTGTGTTTCTCTCCTGTTCCCCTCACCCCCTGCTCATGCCCCGTGTCTCTCTCCAGTTCCCCCCACCCCCCGCTCATGCCCCGTGTCTCCCTCCTGTTCCCCCACCCCTGACCATTCCGCATGTCTCTCTCCTGTTCCCCACACCCCCCACTCATACCCAGTGTCTCTCTCCTGTTACACCCACCCCCCGCTCATGCCCTGTGTCTTCCTCCAGTTCCCCCATGCCTCGCTCATGCCCCGTGTGTCTCTCCTGTTCCCCCCCGACCCCGCTCATGCTGCATGTCTGTATCCTGTTCCCCCACCCCCTGCTCATGTCCTGTTTCTTCCTCCTGTTCCCCCCACCCCCGCTCATGCCCCGTGTCTCTCTCCTGTTCTCCCCCACCCCCACTCATGCCCTGTGTTTTCCTCCTGTTCCTGCCACCCCCCGCTCATGCCCTGTCTCTCTCCTGTTCCCCCCACCCTGCTCATGTCCTGTGTCTTCCTCCTGTTCCCCCCACCCCCTGCTCATGCCCCATGTCACTCTCTTGTTCCCCCATCCCACGCTCATTCCCAGTGTCTCTCTCCTGTTCCCCCCGCCCCCCGCTCATGCCCCATGTCTCTCTCCTGTCCCCCCCACCTCTGCTCATGCCCCATGTCTTCCTCCTGTTCCCCCAACACCTGCTCATGCCCCGTGTCTCTCTCCTGTTCCCCACACCCCCGCTCAAGCCCCATGTCTTCCACCTGTTCCCCCACCCCCTGCTCATGCTCTGTGTCTCTCTCCTGTTCCCCCTTCCCCCTGCTCATGCCCAGTGTCTCTCTCCTGTTCACCCCACCCCCCACCCATGCCCAGTGTCTTCCTCCTGTTCCCCCCACCCCCCACTCATGCCCTGTGTCTCTCTCATGTTCCCCACCACTGCCGGCTAATGTCATGCCCTGTGTCTCTCTCCTGTTCCGGCCCACTCCCCGCTCATTCCCTGTGTCTTCCTCCTGTTCCCCCACACCCTTGCTCATGGCGTTTGTCTCTCTCCTGTTCCCCCCAACCCTCCGCTCATGCCTGGTGTCTCTCTCCTGTTTCCCCCGCCCCCCGCTCATGCCCTGTGTCCCTGTGTCTCTCTCCTGTTACCCCCAACCCAGCTCATGCCCTGTGTCTTCCTCCTGTTCTCCCACCCCCGCTCCTGTTCCCTGTCTCTCTCCTATTCCCCCCACACCCCGCTCATGCCCTGTGTCTCTCTCCTGTTCCCCCATCCCAGCTCATGTCCCATGTCTTCCTCCTGTTCACCCACCTCCAACTCATGCCCCATATCTCTCTCCTGTTCCCCTCCACCCCCCGCTCATGCTCAGTGTCTCTCTCCTGTTCTCCCCATCCCCAGCTCATGCCCCATGTCTTCCTCCTGTTCCCCCTGCCCCCGCTCATGCCCCGTGTCTTCCTCCTGTTCCCCCCACCCCCTGCTCATGCTCCACGTCTCTCTCCTGTTCCCCCCACCCCCCACTCATGCCCCATGTCTTCCTCCTGTTCCCCCCACCCCCTTCTCATGCCCCTTGTCTCTCTCCTGTTCCCCCCACCCCCCGCTCATGCCCCATGTCTCTCTCCTGTTCCCCTCACCGCCCGCTCATGCCCCGTGTCTCTCTCCTGTTCCCCCCACCCCCGCTCATGCCCCGTGTCTCCCTCCTGTTCCCCCACCCCCCGCTCATGCCCTGTGTCTTCCTCCAGTTCCCCCACGCCTCGCTCATGCCCCGTGTGTCTCTCCTGTTCCCCCACAACCCCGCTCATGCTGCGTGTCTCTATCCTGTTCCCCCCACCCCCTGCTCATGCCCTGTGTCTTCCTCCTGTTCCCCCCACCCCCGCTCATGCCCCGTGTCTCTCTCCTGTTCCCCCCGACCCCGCTCATGCTGCGTGTCTTTATCCTATTCCCCCCACCCCTGCTCATGCCCCGTGTCTTCCTCCTGTTCCCCCCACGCCTCGCTCATTCCCCATGTGTCTCTCCTGTTCCCCCACGACCCCGTTCATGCTGCGTGTCTCTACCCTGTTCCCCTCACCCCCTGCTCATGCCCTGTGTCTTCCTCCTGTTCCCCCCAACCCCGCTCATGCCCCGTGTCTCTCTCCTGTTCCCCTCCACCCCGCTCATGCCCTGTGTCTTCCTCCTGTTCCTCCCACCCCCCGTTCATGCCCTATGTTTCTCTCCTGTTCCCCTCCACCCCCGCTCATGTCCTTTGTCTTCGTCCTGTTCCCCCCACCCCCTGCTCATGCCCCATGTCTCTCTCTTGTTCCCCCATCCCCCGCTCATGCCCCGTGTCTCTCTCCTGTTCCCCCCACCCCCGCTCATGCCCCGTGTTTTCCTCCTGTTCCCCCTAACACCTGCTCATGCCCCGTGTCTCTCTCCTGTTCCCCCACCCCCGCTCAAGCCCCGTGTCTTCCACCTGTTCCCCCACCCCCTGCTCATGCTCTGTGTCTCTCTCCTGTTCCCCCACCCCCCGCTCATACCCCGTGTCTTTTTCCTGTTCCCCCCACCCCCCGCCTATGCCCAGTGTCTTCCTCCTGTTCCCCCCACCCCCCACTCATGCCCTGTGTCTCCCTCCTGTTCCCCCCACCCCCCGCTCATGCCCCGTGTCTCCCTCCTGTTCCCTCCGCTCATAGCCCTGTGTCTCTCTCCTGTTCCCCCACCCCCCGCTCATGCCCATGTCTCTCTCCTGTTCCCCCCACACCCCGCTCATGCCCCGTGTCTCCCTCCTGTTCCCCCCACTCCCCACTCATGCCCCGTATCTCTCTCCTGTACCCCCAACCCAGCTCATGCCCCGTATCTTCCTCCTGTTCCCCCCACCCCTCCGCTCATGCCCCCTGTCTTCCTCCTGTTCCCCCCACCCCCCACTCAGCCCTGTGTCCCCCTCTTGTTCCCCCACCCCCCGCTCATACCCCCTGTCTCTCTCCTGTTCCCCCACCCCCGCTCATGCCCCGTGTCTTCCTCCTGTTCCCCCTCACCCCCCACTCATGCCCCGTGTCTTCCTCCTGTTCTCCCCACTCTCCGCTCATGCCCTGTGTCTTCCCCCTGTTCCCCCCACCCCTGCTCATGCCCTGTGTCTCTCTCCTGTTCCCCACACCCCCTGCTCATGCCTCGTGTCTCTCTCCTGTTCCCCCCACCCCCGCTCATGCCCCGTGTCTTCCTCCTATTCCCCCACCCCCGCTCATGCCCTGTGTCTCTCTCCTGTTCCCCCCACCTCCCGCTCATGCCCCGTGTCTTCCTCCTGTTCCCCCTCCACCCCCCGCTCATGCACCGTGTCTTCCACCTATTCCCCCACCCCCCGCTCATGCCCTGTGTCCCTGTGTCTCTCTCCACTTCCCCCACCCCCCACTCATGCCCTGTGTCTCTCCCCTGTTCCCCCCACCCCCTGCCCATGCCCAGTGTCTTCCTCCTGTTCCCCCACCCCCGCTCATGCCCTGTGTCTTCCTCCTGTTCCCCCCACCCCCTGCTCATGCCCCACATCTCTCTCCTGTTCCCCTCCACCCCCCGCTCATGCTCAGTGTCTCTCTCCTGTTCCCCCCATCCCCAGCTCATGCCCCATGTCTTTCTCCTGTTCCCCCTACCCCCGCTCATGCCCTGTATCTTCCTCCTGTTCCCCCCTCCCCGTTCTCATGCCCCTTGTCTCTCTCCTGTTCCCCCACCCACCGCTCATGCCCCGTGTCTCTCTCCTGTTCCCCTCACCCCCGCTAATGCCCCGTGTCTCTCTCCTGATCCCCCCACCCCCGCTCATGCCCCGTGTCTCCCTCCTGTTCCCCTACCACCTGACCATGCCCCGTGTCTCTCTCCTGTTCCCCCCACCCCCCACTCATGCCCTGTGTCTCTCTCCTGTTCCCCCCACCCCTGCTCATGCCCCTTGTCTTCCTCCTGTTCCCCCCACCCCCGCTCATGTCCCATATCTCTCTCCTGTTCCCCTCCACCCCCCGCTCATGCTCAGTGTCTCTCTCCTGTTCCCCCCATCCCCAGCTCATGCCCCATGTCTTCCTCCTGTTCCCCCTACCCCCGCTCATGCCCCTTGTCTTCCTCCTGTTCCCCCACACCTCGCTCCTGTACTCTGTCTCTCTCCTGTTCCCCCCACCCCTGATCATGCCCCGTGTCTCTCTTCTCTTCCCCCCACCCCCCACTCAGGCCCCGTGTCTTCCTCCTGTTCCCCCAACCCCCGCTCATGCCCCATATCTCTCTCCTGTTCCCCCCCACGCCTTGCTCATGCCCTGTGTGTCTCTCCTGTTCCCCCCTGACCCCGCTCATGCTGCGTGTCTCTATCCTGTTTCCCCCACCCCTGCTCATTCCCCGTGTCTTCCTCCTGTTCCCCCCATGCCTCATGTTTCTCTCCTGTTCCCCCCGACCCCACTCATGCCGCATGTCTCTATCCTGTTCCCCCACCCCCTGTTCATGCCCTGTGTCTTCCTCCTGTTCCCCCCACCCCCCACTCATGCCCCATGTCTCTGTCCTATTCCCCCCACCCCCGCTCATGCCCTGTGTCTTCCTCATGTTCCCCCACCCCCCGCTCATGCCCCGTGTCTCTCTCCTGTTCCCCCCACCCCCGCTCATGCCCCGTGTCTTCCTCCCGTTCCCCCCACCCCCTGCTCATGCCCCGTGTCTCTCTCCTGTTCCCCCCACCCACCTCATGCCCCGTGTCTCTCTCCTGTTCCCCCCACCTCCACTCATGAGCCATGTCTTCCTCCTGTTCTCCCCAACACCTGCTCATGCCCCGTCTCTTTCTCTCCTGTTCCCCTCACCCCCGCTCATGCCCTGTGTCTCTCTATTGTTCCTCCCACCCCGTTCTTGCCGTGTCTCCTCCTGTTCCCTCACCCCTGCTCAAGCCCTGTGTCTTCCACCTGTTCCCCCACACCCTGCTCATGCTCTGTGTCTCTCTCCTGTTTCCCCCACACCCCGCTCATGCCCCGTATCTCTCTCCTGTTCCCCCCACCTCCCGCTCATGCCTCATGTCTTCCTCCTGTTCCCCCCACCCCTGCTCATGCCATGTGTCTCTCTCTGTTCCCCCCACCCCCCGCTCATGCCTGGTGTCTCTCTTCTGTTTCCTCCACCCCCCGCTCATGCCCCGTGTCTTCCACCTATTCCCCCACCCCCCGCTCATGCCCTGTGTCCCTGTGTCTCTCTCCCCTTCCCCCACCCCCCACTCATGCCCCGTGTCTCTCTCCTGTTCCCCCCACCCCCTGCCCATGCCCAGTGTCTTCCTCCTGTTCCCCCCACCCCCTCTCATGCCCTGTGTCTCTCTCCTGTTCCCCCCACCCCTGCTCATGCCCCGTGTCTTCCTTCTGTTCCCCCCACCCTCCACTCATGCCCCATATCTCTCTCCTGTTCCCCTCCACCCCCCGCTCATGCTCAGTGTCTCTCTCCTGTTCCCCCCATCCCCAGCTCATGCCCCATGTCTTCCTCCTGCTCCCCCTACCCCCGCTCATGCCCCGTATCTTCCTCCCGTTCCCCCCACCCCCTTCTCATTCCCCTTGTCTCTCTCCTGTTCCCCCACCCCCCGCTCATGCCCCGTGTCTCTCTCCTGTTCCCCTCACCCCCCAATCATGCCCTGTGTCTCTCTCCTGATCCCCCCACCCCCCGCTCATGCCCGTGTCTCCCTCCTGTTCCCCTACCACCTGACCATGCCCTGAGTCTCTCTCCTGTTCCCCCCAACCCCCACTCATGCCCTGTATCTCTCTCCTGTTCCCCCCACCCCTGCTCATGCCCCGTGTCTTCCTCCTGTTCCCCCCACCCCTGCTCATGCCCCATATCTCTCTCCTGTTCCCCTCCACCCCCCGCTCATGCTCATTGTCTCTCTCCTGTTCCCCCATCCCCAGCTCATGCCCCATGTCTGCCTCCTGTTCCCCCTACACCCGCTCATGCCCCATGTCTTCCTCCTGTTCCCCCACACCTCACTCCTGTCCCCTGTCTCTCTCCTGTTCCCCACACTCCTGATCATGCCCTGTTTCTCTCTTCTCTTCCCCCCACCCCCCGCTCATGCCCCATGTCTTCCTCCTGTTCCCCCAACCCCCGCTCCTGTCCCCTGTCTCTCTCCTGTTCCCCTCACCACCCGCTCATAACCCGTGTCTCTCTCCTGTTCGCCACCCTACGCTCATGCCCCGTGTTTCCCTCCTGTTCCCCCACCCCCTGACCATGCCCCTTGTCTCTCTCTTGTTCCCCATACCCCCGCTCATACCCCGTGTCTCTCTCCTGTTCCACCCATCCCCCGCTCATGCCCCGTGTCTTCCTGCATTTCCCCCCACGCCTCGCTCATGCCCTGTGTGTCTCTCCTGTTCTCCCCCGACCCCGCTCATGCTGCGTGTCTCTATCCTGTTCCCCCCACCCACTGCTCATGCCCTGTGCCTTCCTCCTGTTCTCCCAACCCCCTGCTCATGCCCCATGTCTCTGTCCTATTCCCCCCACCCCCGCTCATGCCCTGTGTCTTCCTCCTGTTCCCCCACCCCCCGCTCATGCCCCGTGCCTCTCTCCTGTTCCCTCCACCCCCGCTCATGCCCCGTGTCTTCCTCCTGTTCCCCCCCACCCCCTGCTCATGCCCGGTGTCTCTCTCCTGTTCCCCCCATCCCCCTCATGCCCCGTGTCTCTCTCCTGTTCCCCCCACCTCCACTCATGCCCCATGTCTTCCTCCTGTTCTCCCCAACACCTGCTCATGCCCCGTCTCTCTCTCTCCTGTTCCCCCCAGCCCCGCTCATGCTCTGTGTCTCTCTCCTGTTCCCCCAACACCCCGCTCATGCCCCGTGTCTCTCTCCTGTTCCCCCCCCGCTCATGACCAGTGTCTTCCTCTTGTTCCCCCACCCCCCGTTCATGCCCTGTGCCTCTCTCCTGTTCCCCCCACTCCCCGCTCATGCCCCGTGTCTCCCTCCTGTTCCCCCGCTCATAGCCCCGTGTCTCTCTCCTGTTCCCCCACCCCCGCTCATGCCTGTGTTTCTCTCCTGTTCCACCCACACCCCGCTCATGCCCCGTGTCTCCCTCCTGTTCCACCCCCCCCGCTCATGCCCCGTGTCTCTCTCCTGTTCCCCCCACCCCGCTCATTCCCCGTATCTTCCTCCTGTTCTCCCCCACCCGCCCGCTCATGCTTCGTGTCTTCCTCCTGTTCCCCCCACCCCCTGCTCATAGACCCGTGTCTCTCTCCTGTTCCCTCACCCCCTGCTCATGCCCCGTGTCTCTCTCCTGTTCCCCCACCCCACCCTCATGCCCTGTGTCTTCCTCCTGTTCCCCCCAACCCCAGCTTATGACCCGTGTCTTCATCATGTTCCCCCCACCCCCCGCTCATGCCCTGTGTCTCCCTCTTGTTCCCCCACCCCTCGCTCATGCCCCGTGTCTTCCTCCTGTTACCCCTCAACCCCCACTCATGCCCCGTGTCTTCCTCCTATTACCCCCACCCCCAGCTCATGCCCTGTGTCTCTCTCCTGTTCACACCCACTCCCCGCTAATGTCATGCCCTGTGTCTCTCTCCTGTTCCGCCCCACTCCCCACTCATTCCATGTGTCTTCATCCTGTTCTACCCCACCCCTGCCCTGTGTCTCTCTCCTGTTCCCCCCACCCCCCGCTCATGCCTGGTGTCTCTCTCCTGTTTCCTACACCCCCGCTCATGCCCCGTGTCTTCCACCTATTCCCCCACCCCCGCTCATGCCCTGTGTCCCTGTGTCTCTCTCCTGTTACCCCCACCCCAGCTCATGCCCCGTGTCTTCTTCCTGTTCCCCCCAACACCCGCTCATGCCCCATATCTCTCTCCTGTTCCCCTCCACCCCCCGCTCATGCTTAGTGTCTCTCTCCTGTTCTCCCCATCCCCAGCTCATGCCCCATGTCTTCCTCCTGTTCCCCCTACCCCCGCTCATGCCCCGTGTCTTCCTCCTGTTCCCCCCACCCCCTGCTCATGCTCCAAGCCTCTCTCCTGTTCCCCCCACCCCCCACTCATGCCCTGTGTCTTCCTCCTGTTCCCCCCACCTCCTTCTCATGCCCCTTGTCTCTCTCCTGTTCCCCCCACCCCCCGCTCATGCCCCGTGTCTCTCTCCTGTTCCCCTCACCCCCTGCTCATGCCCCGTGTCTCTTTCCTATTCCCCCCACCCCCCGCTCATGCCCCGTGTCTCCCTCCTGTTCCCCCACCCCTGACCATGCCGCGTGTCTCTCTCCTGTTCACCACACCCCCCGCTCATACCCAGTGGCTCTCTCCTGTTCCACCCACCCCCCGCTCATGCCCCGTTTCTTCCTCCAGTTCCCCCACGCCTCGCTCATGCCCCGTGTGTCTCTCTTGTCCCCCCACGACCCCGCTCATGCTGCGTGTCTCTATCCTGTTCCCCCCACCCCCTGCTCATGCCCTGTGTCTTCCTCCTGTTCCCCCCACACCCCGCTCATGCCCCGTATCTCTCTCCTGTTCCCCCACCTCCCGCTCATGCCTCATGTGTTCCTCCTGTTCCCCCCACCCCTGCTCATGCCATGTGTCTCTCTCTGTTCCCCCCACCCCCCGCTCATGCCTGGTGTCTCTCTTCTGTTTCCTCCACCCCCCGCTCATGCCCCGTGTTTTCCACCTATTCCCCCACCCCCTGCTCATGCCCTGTGTCCCTGTGTCTCTCTCCCCTTCCCCCACCTCCCACTCATGCCCCGTGTCTCTCTCCTGTTCCCCCCACCCCCTGCCCATGCCCAGTGTCTTCCTCCTGTTCCCCCCACCCCCTCTCATGCCCTGTGTCTCTCTCCTGTTCCCCCCACCCCTGCTCATGCCCCGTGTCTTCCTCCTGTTCCCCCCACCCCCCACTCATGCCCCATATCTCTCTCCTGTTCCCCTCCACCCCCCGCTCATGCTCAGTGTCTCTCTCCTGTTCCCCCCATCCCCAGCTCATGCCCCATGTCTTCCTCCTGTTCCCCCTACCTCCGCTCATGCCCCGTATCTTCCTCCTGTTCCCCCCACCCCCTTCTCATTCCCCTTGTCTCTCTCCTGTTCCCCCACCCCCTGCTCATGCCCCGTGTCTCTCTCCTGTTCCCCTCACCCCCCGCTCATGCCCCGTGTCTCTCTCCTGATCCCCCCACCCCCGCTCATGCCCCTTGTCTCCCTGCTGTTCCCCTACCACCTGACCATGCCCCGTGTCTCTCTCCTGTTCCCCCCAACCCCCACTCATGCCCTGTGTCTCTCTCCTGTTCCCCCCACCCCTGCTCATGCCCTGTGTCTTCCTCCTGTTCCCCCCACCCCCGCTCATGCCCCATATCTCTCTCCTGTTCCACTCCACCCCCCGCTCATGCTCAGTGTCTCTCTCCTGTTCCCCCATCCCCAGCTCATGCCCCATGTCTGCCTCCTGTTCCCCCTACCCCCGCTCATGCCCCGTGTCTTCCTCCTGTTCCCCCACACCTCGCTCCTGTCCTCTGTCTCTCTCCTGTTCCCCCCACCCCTGATCATGCCCCGTGTCTCTCTTCTCTTCCCTCCACCCCCTGCTCATGCCCCATGTCTTCCTCCTGTTCCCCCAACCCCCGCTCCTGTCCCCTGTCTCTCTCCTGTTCCCCTCACCACCCTCTCATACCCCGTGTCTCTCTCCTGTTCCCCCCACCCCACGCTCATGCCCCGTGTTTCCCTCCTATTCCCAAACCCCCTGACCATGCCCCATGTCTCTCTCTTGTTCCCCACACCCCCGCTCATACCCCGTGTCTCTCTCCTGTTCCACCCATCCCCCGCTCATGCCCCGTGTCTTCCTGCATTTCCCCCCACGCCTCGCTCATGCCCTGTGTTTCTCTCCTGTTCTCCCCCGACCCCGCTCATGCTGCGTGTCTCTATCCTGTTTCCCCCACCCCTGCTCATTCCCCGTGTCTTCCTCCGGTTCCCCCCATGCCTCGCGTGTCTCTCCTGTTCCCCCCAACCCCACTCATGCCACGTGTCTCTATCCTGTTCCCCCACCCCCTGCTCATGCCCTGTGTCTTCCTCCTGTTCTCCCCACCCCCTGCTCATGCCCCATGTCTCTGTCCTATTCCCCCCACCCCCGCTCATGCCCTGTGTCTTCCTCCTGTTCCCCCACCCCCCGCTCATGCCCCGTGTCTCTCTCCTGTTCCCCCCACCCCCGCTCATGCCCCGTGTCTTCCTCCTGTTCCCCCCCACCCCCTGCTCATGCCCCGTGTCTCTCTCCTGTTCCCCCCACCCCCCTCATGCCCCGTGTCTCTCTCCTGTTCCCCCCACCTCCACTCATGCCCCATGTCTTCCTCCTGTTCTCCCCAACACCTGCTCATGCCCTGTCTCTCTCTCTCCTGTTCCCCCCAGCCCCGCTCATGCCCTGTGTCTCTCTATTGTTCCCCCCACACCCTGTTCATGCCGTGTCTCCTCCTGTTCCCTCACCCCTGCTCATGCCCCGTGTCTCTCTCCTGTTCCCCCCACCCCCTGCCCATGCCCAGTGTCTTCCTCCTGTTCCCCCCACCCCCTCTCATGCCCTGTGTCTCTCTCCTGTTCCCCCCACCCCTGCTCATGCCCCGTGTCTTCCTCCTGTTCCCCCCACCCCCCACTCATGCCCCATATCTCTCTCCTGTTCCCCTCCACCCCCCGCTCATGCTCAGTGTCTCTGTCCTGTTCCCCCCATCCCCAGCTCATGCCCCATGTCTTCCTCCTGTTCCCCCTACCTCCGCTCATGCCCCGTATCTTCCTCCTGTTTCCCCCACCCCCTTCTCATTCCCATTGTCTCTCTCCTGTTCCCCCACCCCCCGCTCATGCCCCGTGTCTCTCTCCTGTTCCCCTCACCCCCCGCTCATGCCCCGTGTCTCTCTCCTGATCCCCCCACCCCCGCTCATGCCCCGTGTCTCCCTCCTGTTCCCCTACCACCTGACCATGCCCCGTGTCTCTCTCCTGTTCCCCCCAACCCCCACT
This sequence comes from Ambystoma mexicanum, assembly GCF_040938575.1. Taxonomy (NCBI): domain Eukaryota; kingdom Metazoa; phylum Chordata; class Amphibia; order Caudata; family Ambystomatidae; genus Ambystoma; species Ambystoma mexicanum. The sequence goes on from NC_090930.1 coordinate 1,238,712,448, forward strand.
CATGCCCTGTGTCTCTCTCCTGTTCCCCCCACCCCTGCTCATGCCCTGTGTCTTCCTCCTGTTCCCCCCACCCCCGCTCATGCCCCATATCTCTCTCCTGTTCCACTCCACCCCCCGCTCATGCTCAGTGTCTCTCTCCTGTTCCCCCCATCCCCAGCTCATGCCCCATGTCTGCCTCCTGTACCCCTACCCCCGCTCATGCCCCGTGTCTTCCTCCTGTTCCCCCACACCTCGCTCCTGTCCTCTGTCTCTCTCCTGTTCCCCCCACCCCTGATCATGCCCCGTGTCTCTCTTCTCTTCCCTCCACCCCCTGCTCATGCCCCATGTCTTCCTCCTGTTCCCCCAACCCCCGCTCCTGTCCCCTGTCTCTCTCCTGTTCCCCTCACCACCCTTCATACCCCGTGTCTCTCTCCTGTTCCCCCCACCCCACGCTCATGCCCCGTGTTTCCCTCCTGTTCCCAAACCCCCTGACCATGCCCCATGTCTCTCTCTTGTTCCCCACACCCCCGCTCATACCCCGTGTCTCTCTCCTGTTCCACCCATCCCCCGCTCATGCCCCGTGTCTTCCTGCATTTCCCCCCACGCCTCGCTCATGCCCTGTGTGTCTCTCCTGTTCTCCCCCGACCCCGCTCATGCTGCGTGTCTCTATCCTGTTTCCCCCACCCCTGCTCATTCCCCGTGTCTTCCTCCTGTTCCCCCATGCCTCGCGTGTCTCTCCTGTTCCCCCCAACCCCACTCATGCCACGTGTCTCTATCCTGTTCCCCCCACCCCCTGCTCATGCCCTGTGTCTTCCTCCTGTTCTCCCCACCCCCGCTCATGGCCCGTGTCTTCCTCCTGTTCCCCCCACCCCCGCTCATGCCCCGTGTCTCCCTCCTGTTCCCCTACCACCTGACCATGCCCCGTGTCTCTCTCCTGTTCCCCCCAACCCCCACTCATGCCCTGTGTCTCTCTCCTGTTCCCCCCACCCCTGCTCATGCCCTGTGTCTTCCTCCTGTTCCCCCCACCCCCGCTCATGCCCCATATCTCTCTCCTGTTCCACTCAACCCCCCGCTCATGCTCAGTGTCTCTCTCCTGTTCCCCCCATCCCCAGCTCATGCCCCATGTCTGCCTCCTGTTCCCCCTACCCCCGCTCATGCCCCGTGTCTTCCTCCTGTTCCCCCACACCTCGCTCCTGTCCTCTGTCTCTCTCCTGTTCCCCCCACCCCTGATCATGCCCCGTGTCTCTCTTCTCTTCCCTCCACCCCCTGCTCATGCCCCATGTCTTCCTCCTGTTCCCCCAACCCCCGCTCCTGTCCCCTGTCTCTCTCCTGTTCCCCTCACCACCCTTCATACCCCGTGTCTCTCTCCTGTTCCCCCCACCCCACGCTCATGCCCCGTGTTTCCCTCCTGTTCCCAAACCCCCTGACCATGCCCCATGTCTCTCTCTTGTTCCCCACACCCCCGCTCATACCCCGTGTCTCTCTCCTGTTCCACCCATCCCCCGCTCATGCCCCGTGTCTTCCTGCATTTCCCCCCACGCCTCGCTCATGCCCTGTGTGTCTCTCCTGTTCTCCCCCGACCCCGCTCATGCTGCGTGTCTCTATCCTGTTTCCCCCACCCCTGCTCATTCCCCGTGTCTTCCTCCTGTTCCCCCATGCCTCGCGTGTCTCTCCTGTTCCCCCCAACCCCACTCATGCCACGTGTCTCTATCCTGTTCCCCCCACCCCCTGCTCATGCCCTGTGTCTTCCTCCTGTTCTCCCCACCCCCTGCTCATGCCCCATGTCTCTGTACTATTCCCCCCACCCCCGCTCATGCCCTGTGTGTTCCTCCTGTTCCCCCACCCCCCGCTCATGCCCCGTGTCTCTCTCCTGTTCCCCCCACCCCCGCTCATGCCCCGTGTCTTCCTCCTGTTCCCCCCCACCCCCTGCTCATGCCCCGTGTCTCTCTCCTGTTCCCCCCACCCCCCTCATGCCCCGTGTCTCTCTCCTGTTCCCCCCACCTCCACTCATGCCCCATGTCTTCCTCCTGTTCTCCCCAACACCTGCTCATGCCCTGTCTCTCTCTCTCCTGTTCCCCCCAGCCCCGCTCATGCCCTGTGTCTCTCTATTGTTCCCCCCACACCCTGTTCATGCCGTGTCTCCTCCTGTTCCCTCACCCCTGCTCAAGCCCCGTGTCTTCCACCTGTTCCCCCACCCCTGCTCATGCTCTGTGTCTCTCTCCTGTTCCCCCAACACCCCGCTCATGCCCCGTGTCTCTCTCCTGTTCCTCCCACCCCCCGCTCATGACCAGTGTCTTCCTCCTGTTCCCCCACCCCCCGTTCATGCCCTGTGCCTCTCTCCTGTTCCCCCCACTCCCCGCTCATGCCCCGTGTCTCCCTCCTGTTCCCCCGCTCATAGCCCCGTGTCTCTCTCCTGTTCCCCCACCCCCCACTCATGCCTGTGTTTCTCTCCTGTTCCCCCCACACCCCGCTCATGCGCCGTGTCTCCCTCCTGTTCCACCCACCCCCCGCTCATGCCCCGTGTCTCTCTCCTGTTCCCCCCACCCCGCTCATGCCCCGTATCTTCCTCCTGTTCTCCCCCACCCGCCCGCTCATGCTTCGTGTCTTCCTCCTGTTCCCCCCACCCCCTGCTCATAGACCCGTGTCTCTCTCCTGTTCCCTCACCCCCCGCTCATGCCCCGTGTCTCTCTCCTGTTCCCCCACCCCATGCTCATGCCCTGTGTCTTCCTCCTGTTCCCCCCACCCCCAGCTCATGACCCGTGTCTTCCTCCTGTTCCCCCCACCCCCGCTCATGCCCTGTGTCTCCCTCTTGTTCCCCCACCACTCGCTCATGCCCCGTGTCTTCCTCCTGTTACCCCTCAACCCCCACTCATGCCCCGTGTCTTCCTCCTATTACCCCCACCCCCTGCTCATGCCCTGTGTCTCTCTCCTGTTCACACCCAATCCCCGCTAATGTCATGACCTGTGTCTCTCTCCTGTTCCGCCCCACTCCCCGCTCATTCCATGTGTCTTCCTCCTGTTCTCCCCCACCCCTGCCCTGTGTCTCTCTCCTGTTCCCCCCACCCCCCGCTCATGCCTGGTGTCTCTCTCCTGTTTCCTCCACCCCCCGCTCATGCCCCGTGTCTTCCACCTATTCCCCCACCCCCGCTCATGCCCTGTGTCCCTGTGTCTCTCTCCTGTTACCCCCACCCCAGCTCATGCCCCGTGTCTTCTTCCTGTTCCCCCCAACACCCGCTCATGCCCCATATCTCTCTCCTGTTCCCCTCCACCCCCGCTCATGCTTAGTGTCTCTCTCCTGTTCTCCCCATCCCCAGCTCATGCCCCATGTCTTCCTCCTGTTACCCCTACCCCCGCTCATGCCCCGTGTCTTCCTCCTGTTCCCCCCACCCCCTGCTCATGCTCCAAGCCTCTCTCCTGTTCCCCCCGCCCCCCACTCATGCCCCGTGTCTTCCTCCTGTTTCCCCCACCCCCTTCTCATGCCCCTTGTCTCTCTCCTGTTCCCCCCACCCCCCGCTCATGCCCGTGTCTATCTCCTGTTCCCCTCACCCCCTGCTCATGCCCCGTGTCTCTTTCCTGTTCCCCCCACCCCCTGCTCTTGCCCCGTGTCTCCCTCCTGTTCCCCCACCCCTGACCATGCCGCGTGTCTCTCTCCTGTTCCCCACACCCCTGCTCATACCCAGTGGCTCTCCCCTGTTCCACCCACCCCCCGCTCATGCCCCGTTTCTTCCTCCAGTTCCCCCATGCCTCGCTCATGCCCCGTGTGTCTCTCTTGTTCCCCCACGACCCCGCTCATGCTGCGTGTCTCTGTCCTGTTCCCCCGACCCCCTGCTCATGCCCTGTGTCTTCCTCCTGTTCCCCCCACCCCCGCTCAAGCCTCGTGTCTCCATCCTGTTCCCCCCCACCCCCGCTCATGTCCTGTGTCTTCCTCCTGTTCCCCCCACTCCCTGCTCATGCCCCGTGTCTCTCTCTTGTTCCCCCATCCCCCGCTCATGCCCCGTGTCTCTCTCCTGTTCACCCCACCCCCCGCTCATGCCCCGTGTCTCTCTCCTGTTCCCGCCACCTCTGCTCATGCCCCGTGTCTTCCTCCTGTTCCCCCAACACCTGCTCATGCCCCGTGTCTCTCTCCTGTTCCCCCCACCCCTGCTCAAGCCCCGTGTCTTCCACCTGTTCCCCCACCCCCTGCTCATGATCTGTGTCTCTCTCCTGTTCCCCCCACCCCCCGCTCATGCCACGTGTCTCTCTCCTGTTCCCCCCACCCCCCGCCCATGCCCAGTGTGTTCCTCCTGTTCCCCCCACCCCCCACTCATGCCCTGTGTCTCTCTCCTGTTCCGCCGACCCCCCGCTCATGCCCTGTGTCTCCCTCCTGTTCCCTCCGCTCATAGCCCCGTGTCTCTCTCCTGTTCCCCCACCCCCGCTCCTGCCCGTGTCTCTCTCCTGTTCCCCCCACACCCCGCTCATGCCCCGTGTCTCCCTCCTGTTCTCCCCACCCCCGCTCATGCCCCGTGTCTCTCTCCTGTTCCCCCACCCCCGCTCAAGCCATGAATCTTCCTCCTGTTCCCCCCACCCCTCCGCTCATGACCTGTGTCCCCCTCTTGTTCCCACACCCCCCGCTCATACCCCCTGTCTCTCTCCTGTTCCCCCACCCCTGCTCATGCCCCGTGTATTCCTCCTGTTCCCCCCACCCCCCGTCCATGCCCAGTGTGTTCCTCCTGTTCCCCCCACCCCCCACTCATGCCCTGTGTCTCTCTCCTGTTCCCCCGACCCCCCCCTCATGCCCTGTGTCTCCCTCCTGTTCCCTCCGCTCATAGCCCCGTGTCTCTCTCCTGTTCCCCCACCCCCGCTCATGCCCGTGTCTCTCTCCTGTTCCCCCCACACCCCGCTCATGCCCAGTGTCTCCCTCCTGTTCTCCCCACCCCTGCTCATGCCCCGTGTCTCTCTCCTGTTCCCCCACCCCCGCTCAAGCCCTGAATCTTCCTCCTGTTCCCCCACACCCCGCTCATGCCCTGTGTCCCCCTCTTGTTCCCACACCCCCCGCTCATACCCCCTGTCTCTCTCGTGTTCCCCCACCCCTGCTCATGCCCCGTGTATTCCTCCTGTTCCACCTCACCCCCCACTCATGCCCCGTGTCTCCCTCCTGTTCCCCCACTCATAGCCCCGTGTCTCTCTCCTGTTCCCCCACCCCCCGCTTATGCCTGTGTTTCTCTCCTGTTCCCCCACACCCCGCTCATGCCCCGTGTCTCCCTCCTGTTCCACCCACCCCCCGCTCATGCCCCTTGTCTCTCTCCTGTTCCCCCCACCCCGCTCATGCCCCGTATCTTCCTCCTGTTCTCCCCACCCCCTGCTCATAGACCCGTGTCTCTCTCCTGTTCCCTCACCCCCCGCTCATGCCCCGTGTCTCTATCCTGTTCCCCCACCCCACACTCATGCCCTGTGTCTTCCTCCTATTCCCCCCACCCCCAGCTCATGACCCGTGTCTTCCTCCTGTTCCCCCCACCCCCCGCTCATGCCCTGTGTCTCCCTCTTGTTCCCCCACCACTCGCTCATGCCCCATGTCTTCCTCCTGTTACCCCTCAACCCCCACTCATGCCCCGTGTCTTCCTCTATTACCCCCACCCCCCGCTCATGCCCTGTGTCTCTCTCCTGTTCACACCCAATCCCCGCTAATGTCATGCCCTGTGTCTCTCTCCTGTTCCGCCCCACTCCCCGCTCATTCCATGTGTCTTCCTGCTGTTCTCCCCCACCCCTGCCCTGTGTCTCTCTCCTGTTCCCCCCACCCCCCGCTCATGCCTGGTGTCTCTCTCCTGTTTCCTCCACCCCCGCTCATGCCCCGTGTCTTCCACCTATTCCCCCACCCCCGCTCATGCCCTGTGTCCCTGTGTCTCTCTCCTGTTACCCCACCCCAGCTCATGCCCGTGTCTTCTTCCTGTTCCCCCCAACACCCGCTCATGCCCCATATCTCTCTCCTGTTCCCCTCCACCCCCCGCTCATGCTTAGTATCTCTCTCCTGTTCTCCCCATCCCCAGCTCATGCCCCATGTCTTCCTCCTGTTCCCCCTACCCCTGCTCATGCCCCGTGTCTTCCTCCTGTTCCCCCCACCCCCTGCTCATGCTCCAAGCCTCTCTCCTGTTCCCCCCGCCCCCCACTCATGCCCCGTGTCTTCCTCCTGTTCCCCCCACCCCCTTCTCATGCCCCTTGTCTCTCTCCTGTTCCCCCCACCCCCTGCTCATGCCCCGTGTCTATCTCCTGTTCCCCTCACCCCCTGCTCATGCCCCGTGTCTCTTTCCTGTTCCCCCCACCCCCCGCTCTTGCCCCGTGTCTCCCTCCTGTTCCCCCACCCCTGACCATGCCGCGTGTCTCTCTCCTGTTCCCCACACCCCTGCTCATACCCAGTGGCTCTCCCCTGTTCCACCCACCCCCCGCTCATTCCCCGTTTCTTCCTCCAGTTCCCCCACGCCTCGCTCATGTCCCGTGTGTCTCTCTTGTTCCCCCACGACCCCGCTCATGCTGCGTGTCTCTATCCTGTTCCCCCCACCCCCTGCTCATGCCCTGTGTCTTCCTCCTGTTCCCCTCACCCCCGCTCAAGCCTCGTGTCTCCATCCTGTTCCCCCCCACCCCCGCTCATGTCCTGTGTCTTCCTCCTGTTCCCCCCACTCCCTGCTCATGCCCCGTGTCTCTCTCTTGTTCCCCCATCCCCCGCTCATGCCCCGTGTCTCTCTCCTGTTCACCCCACCCCCCCGCTCATGCCCCGTGTCTCTCTCCTGTTCCCGCCACCTCTGCTCATGCCCCATGTCTTCCTCCTGTTCCCCCAACACCTGCTCATGCCCCGTGTCTCTCTCCTGTTCCCCCCACCCCTGCTCAAGCCCCGTGTCTTCCACCTGTTCCCCCACCCCCTGCTCATGATCTGTGTCTCTCTCCTGTTCCCCCCACCCCCCGCTCATGCCCCGTGTCTCTCTCCTGTTCCCCCCACCCCCCGCCCATGCCCAGTGTGTTCCTCCTGTTCCCCCCACTCCCCACTCATGCCCTGTGTCTCTCTCCTGTTCCCCCGACCCTCCGCTCATGCCCTGTGTCTCCCTCCTGTTCCCTCCGCTCATAGCCCCGTGTCTCTCTCCTGTTCCCCCACCCCCGCTCATGCCCGTGTCTCTCTCCTGTTCCCCCCACACCCCGCTCATGCCCCGTGTCTCCCTCCTGTTCTCCCCACCCCCGCTCATGCCCCGTGTCTCTCTCCTGTTCCCCCACCCCCGCTCAAGCCCTGTATCTTCCTCCTGTTCCCCCCACCCCTCCGCTCATGACCCGTGTCTTCCTCCTGTTCCCCCACACCCCGCTCATGCCCTGTGTCCCCCTCTTGTTCCCACACCCCCCGCTCATACCCTCTGTCTCTCTCCTGTTCCCCCACCCCTGCTCATGCCCTGTGTATTCCTCCTGTTCCCCTTCACCCCCCACTCATGCCCCGTGTCTTCCTCCTGTTCCCCCCACCCCGCTCATGCCCTGTGTCTCTCTCCTGTTCCCCCCACCCCCTGCTAATGTCATGCCCTGTGTCTCTCTCCTGCTCCGCCCCACTCCCCGCTCATGCCCTGTGTCTTCCCCCTGTTCCCCCCCACCCCTGCTCATGCCCTGTGTTTCTCTCCTGTTCCCCACACCCCCGCTCATGCCTCGTGTCTCTCTCCTGTTCCCCCCACCCCCGCTCATGCCCCGTGTCTTCCTCCTAGTCCCCCACTCGCCGCTCATGCCCTGTGTCTCTCTCCTGTTCCTCCCACCCCCCGCTCATGCCTCATGTCTTCCTCCTGTTCCCCCCCCACCCCTGCTCATGCCCTGTGTCTCTCTCCTGTTCCCCCACCCCCCGCTCATGCCTGGTGTCTCTATTCTGTTTCCTCCACCCCCGCTCATGCCCCGTGTCTTCCACCGATTCCCCCACCCCCCCGCTCATGCCCTGTGTCTCTCACCCCTTCCCCCACCCACCACTCATCCCCCGTGTCTCTCTCCTGTTCCCCCACCCCCCGCTCATGCCCAGTGTCTTCCTCCTGTTCCCTACACCCCCCGCTCATGCCCTGTGTCTCTCTCCTGTTCCCCCCACCACTGCTCATGCCCCGTGTCTTCCTCCTGTTTCCCCCACCCCCCCGCTCATGCCCATATCTCTCTCCTGGTCCCCTCCACCCCCGCTCATGCTCAGTGTCTCTCTCCTGGTCCCCCGATCCCCAGCTCATGCCCCATGTCTTCCTCCTGTTCCGCCTACCCCCGCTCATGCCCTTTGTCTTCTTCCTGTTCCCCCCAACCCCTTCTCATGCCCCTTGTCTCTCTCCTGTTCCCCCCACCCCCGCTCATCCCCGTGTCTCTCTCCTGTTCCCCCCACCCCCCGCTCATGCCCCGTGTCTCCCTCCTGTTCCCCCACCCCCTGACCATGCCCCGTGTCTCTCTCCTGTTCCCCCCACAACCCGCTCATGTCCTGTGTCTGTCTCCTGTTCCGCCCACTCCCCGCTCATGCCCCGTGTCTCTCTCCTGTTCCCCCCACCCCCTGCTCATGCCCTGTGCCTTCCTCCTGTTCCCCCACCCCCTGCTCATGCCCTGTGTCTCTCTCCTGTTCCCGCCACCCCCTGCCCCGTGTCTCCCTCCTGTTCCCCCCACCCCCGATCATGCGCCGTGTCTCTCTACTCTTCCCCCACCCATCGCTCATGCCCTGTGTCTTCCTCCTGTTCCCCCCACCCCCCCGCTCATGCCCTGTGTCTTACTCCTGTTCCGCCACACCTCGCTCCTGTCCTCTGTCTCTCTCCTGTTCCCCCCACCCCTGATCATGGCCCGTGGCTCTCTTGTCTTCCCCCCACCCCCCGCTCATGCCCCGTGTCTTCCTCATGTTCCCCCACCCACCGCTCCTGTCCCCTGTCTCTCTCCTGTTCCCCTCACCACCCGCTCATGCCCCGTGTTTCCCTCCTGTTCCCCCACCCCCTGACCATGCCCCATGTCTCTCTCTTGTTCCCCACATCCCGGCTCATACCCCGTGTCTCTCTCCTGTTCCACCCATCCCCCGCTCATGCCCCGTGTCTTCCTGCAGTTCCCCCCACGCCTCGCTCATGCCCTGTGTGTCTCTCCTGTTCCCCCCGACCCCGATCATGCTGCGTGTGTCTCTCCTGTTCCCCCCCGACCCAGCTCATGCTGCGGGTCTTCCTCCTGTTCCCCCCACGCCCTTCTCATGCCCCTTGTCTCTCTCCTTTTCCCCCCACCCCCGCTCATGCCCCGTGTCTCTCTCCTGTTCCCCTCACCCCCCGCTCATGCCCCGTGTCTCTTTCCTGTTCCCCCCACCCCCCGCTCATGCCCCGTGTCTCCCTCCTGTTCCCCCACCCCTGACCATGCCGCGTGTCTCTCTCCTGTTCCCCACACCCCTCGCTCATACCCAGTGTCTCTCTCCTGTTCCACCCACCCCCGCTCATGCCCCGTGTCTTCCTCCAGTTCCCCCACGCCTCGCTCATTCCCCGTGTGTCTCTCCTGTTCCCCCCCGACCCCGCTCATGCTGCGTGTCTTTATCCTATTCCCCCCACCCCTGCTCATGCCCTGTGTCTTCCTCCTGTTCCCCCCACGCCTCGTTCATTCCCTGTGTGTCTTTTTCCCCCACGACCCCGCTCATGCTGCGTGTCTTCCTCCTGTTCCCCCCACACCCCGCTCATGCCCTTTGTCCCCCTCTTGTTCCCACACCCCCGCTCATACCCCCTGTCTCTCTCCTGTTCCCCCACCCCTGCTCATGCCCTGTGTATTCCACCTGTTCCCCCTCACCCCCCACTCATGCCCCGTGTCTTCCTCCTGTTCCCCCCACCCCCGCTCATGCCCTGTGTCTCTCTCTTGTTCCCCCTACCCCCCGCTAATGTCATGCCCTGTGTCTCTCTCCTGTTCCACCCCACTCCCCGCTCACTCCCTGTGTCTTAACCCTGCGCCCCCCCACCCCTGCTCATGCCCTGTGTCTCTCTCCTATTCCCCACACCCCCGCTATGCCTCGTGTCTCTCTCCTATTCCCCCACCCCCCGCTCATGCCCTGTGTCTCTCTCCTGTTCCCCCCACCCCCCGCTCATGCCTCATGTCTTCCTCCTGTTCCCCCCCACCCCTGCTCATGCCCTGTGTCTCTCTCCTGTTCCCCCCAGCCCCCGCTCATGCCTGGTGTCTCTCTTCTGTTTTCTCCACCCCCCGCTCATGCCCCGTTTCTTCCACCTATTCCCCCACCCCCCCCGCTCATGCCCTGTGTCCCTGTCTCTCTCTCCCCTTCCCCCACCCCCCACTCATGCTCAGTGTCTCTCTCCTGTTCCCCCCCATCCCCAGCTCATGCCCCATGTCTTCCTCCTGTTCCCC